>NW_010146079.1:52769-64148 GCF_000699245.1 Pterocles gutturalis
ACAGACCTGTAGAACATCTTCTATCATCTAAAATTCTGTGTGATTTTTTTTCACCATTCTCTCCTTTTATCTGTGAGAGGAGATCTAGTTCTTTGATATTTTATTTAGATCGCACTGTGCATTTGGAAGGAAGCGGTTGGAGCTGGTTACTGATGCACTTACTGCATGGCCATCACCTTCCCTGGATCTCTGCTCTCTCCCTGGGCAGTGGCGATGGTCCCTGTCTGCAGCAGGATTGTCACTGGAGCGACCCAAGTGTGGGGTGAGAGGGACATCTGACCAGGCGTGTTTATCTGACTGAATTCCAGATAGCTGGGGGCTCAGTGTATCAGAGTTTTGTCTGTCTACAAAGTTTGTTGCCCAGCAGTTGGCAACCGCTTTTTGGGTGTCTGGAGGAGCAGAGCGGAGGGAAGAAACCTTCGGATCACAGCCAGAGGTAGAATCTAAGGCTCACTGGACTCTGAGAACCCTGGCGCAGAGATTCACACAGATAACTGACAGATGGTCGCCAGATCCTTCCCAAACGCCTGCTGAAGGTTGCTGTGGGAAGCACAAAGTTTTGCCATGCTCGCATGGAGCTTTTTGTCCTGAGTCATGGTGAGAGCTCGCTCAGAAGCAAGGATGCTGCTGTGCTGTCATTTACATCTGTCCCTGGTGATAGGACTGGATGGGAGAAATGGCCGTGGCTGTCTGCAAACCCCTTCACCTCGTCCCTTGGCGGTTGTATCTGGCCTTCAGAAGCCCATTACACTAAGCCACTGTGACAGCTCATGTGGGAGAAACACTGTCCAGATCTGCGGGACACAAGGCATCCTACTCCTGCATGTTTTATGGAATCCTGGATCAAATGTGATGCGGACCGGCAGAGGCAGCTCTTTCTGTGCAATCCAGCAGCGACGCTGAGAACAAGCCAAGGGTGATCCATTAAACGGGACACGCCAAGGTAAAGGGAAGCTGCCTGCCCACTTCTGCTCGGAGATGCTCAACGAGCGCTGCCAGACAACTCCTGCTCCCTTACTGGGCTGCACTAGGGCTATCGGCATTCGTTTGTGTTCAGCTGCTTGATACCACAAGCCGGGTTCAGCCAAGGTGCTATTCTGCCTGACAGCTGTGTGCGTCCCATGCGTCCCTCTGCACGCTGCTGTGGCCGACGGTTTTGTCTGGCTGTTTGCTGGCACATCCTCCGAAATCGCTGCTCCAAGGGCAGGCTGCGTTGGCTCTGCTTATTGCCTACAGAGTCCCACAGTTCCGTGTCTGACTTGCTTTTGGTCACCGATAGTTTTCACCACAACTATGTCACATCGCAGGTAAAGCATTCAGTGGGCAGGTGTTCAGGGAAATGCCCTTTCTCTCGGTTTGTGATGATTGAAGGGGGGATTTAATTTACTGTATGGTTGAGTGCTGTAGGCAGGAGATGCGCTGCCTGCCCGCTCTGTTTCGATATTGCCAGGGAAGCAGTTACTATTGGCACACAAATCTATCCAACAGCTTCCTTAAGTACCTCAACTAGAGTGCAGCTAACCCAGGAGCTGGAAATTGCCACTCTTTGAGGATGTCCAAAGGAAAGGCTGGTAAACATTAAGACGAGATACGGATCTGGGGAGGACCTGACAGCAGAAAGCATCTCCTGCCGTAAGGACTCTCCCATAGCAGCAGCGCATCACGTTGTCTCCCAAATCACGCCCTGACCGATCCAAACCCGCAGAGCCCGGTTTAGCTGCCAGTGACACTTGTTTGTCGCTGGCGTGACTCACTGACTGATGAAGTTCCTCCCGATGCGCGTTCCTATTGGAGTGGGCAGCACCATTATTTACAGAGAGGGGATTGCAAGGGGCTGTCAGGCTGGCCATAAGGCAGCCTGGAAGGACGCACATCGCCACGGCCTCGCGGGGGGAGCGGGTTTTGTGTGCCGCAGCCGTGAATGAACCCCCCGGACCCGGCTAAGGAGGCAGCTCCAGCCGCCTCCTTCGTTTCTGACAAAAAGTGAATCATAAAAGCTGCTGAAATTCATTTTCAGCTCCCAGTACATTTGGTGCCAGACTTTCACGCCGCAGTCATGTGAATGTATCCTGAGCTGTAGGAGCGAGCTCCGTGCGGGTTTGTTTACCCTGCAATGTGCACTTCAGGGCATGCGTGCAGAGGTGTAAATATAGATATTTTTAAAGACTGAACACCTGTTTTCTCCTAAAAACCTTTATCTCCCCCCTAAATTAGCCGTTATTTTTCACTGCAAAGTTCAGTCCTTCTCCTTCCCTTTTCCTCCCCAGACATTTTTTAGTGCTGCTCAGACGATAACAGACAAAGGATGAGTGGCCGTCTTGGGGAGAGGAACAACTATAGCAGCTGAATAGGTTAAATAATAGTTCAGTATCTGCTGGAAATCTAAGAAAAAAATGGTAAAAATAAATGCAGGTGTTACTATGTAGAAGAGAAAATTTAGATGTAAAGATTTTTCTTTCAACATCTGTAGGTCTCTCCTCCTTTTCTGAAATCTCATTTTCTCCTTTCACTTCCAAGCCAACAGAATTGAAAACTGTGCTAAACAGCATGTGGGTGCCTGAGGGGCCATTCCTTACAGACTAGCTACTCCATGATTCCCACCTTTCTGAGGAATAAACTGTCCACAAGCCAGTGTGGATGGGAGATTTCCGTTTGGCCATTTGGCAAGACCTCTGAATTGGCGTCTGATCTGACATCTCTTCCCAGGTCACAAAAGCGAGGTTGGGGTTCCAGATGGAGAGCCACAGAGATGTGCCATTTCAGGAGCATTTGTTCATACAAACACAGAATAATTTTGGCCAGAAAGGGCCTCTGGGGTTCCCTAGTCCGGCTCTGTGGGGTCTTACACTGAACAGTCCTGTGTTAATGCAGAAGGAAAGTTACTGGGACGTGAGTGTTTCACCAGATCATGTTGGCGTGCATCCTTGTCTGTATCAGAATTTGTAAAGAAAGGTCAAAACTGGAAAAGAGCCTCTACCATTCGTTGCTTTTCTGATCCGTCCTGACATCTGCACCTTCAGGAAAGAATCTGACAGTGACCATGCCTTTGCTCTCAAGCTGCAGATGTCTCTTCTGTGTGTAGAGCACTGGGGCTGTTTACCTATGTGTTATCTGTTCAGAATGCTTTCCCTAGGCTGCAAATCAAGCTTGTTCAATCGAGCTCGTTAGGTAATGAGCTTATTCACTAAGCTCATTAGTGGTGGAATTCATCCCGCTCAGCCCTCTGCAGCCCAAAATCTCGTATCCCTTCAGCCCAGCTTACTACCCGTTGTGACCCTTAGAAAGGGAGATGACTTTTACCTCATTTCATCTGTTTTGCGTATTTTCATTCAACAGCTGTCTTGCTGAATGACTGTTTCTATTATTTAATCTGGCCTGCTATTCCTCCGTAGCAGAAAAATACCAAAAAGAGCTGAAGTCTTTTTGCATGTAGTGTGCCAAGGCTGGAATCTCATGCCAAGTCATTTCATGAACCGAGGCAGAGTGTCTGACTCAGTAGGACTCATCCTGTTCCATGATGGATGCTCCCTGGGCTGATGAACAGACGGTCGGGCAGATGTAAGTGGGCAGGAAAATGAAAGAGGCACCAAGTAAAAGTTGTGATTGCCTCCTGTGAGCTGACCGTGGTTGCCCATCTGCACACAATCTAGGGGTCTTGCAGGAAGGTTTAAAGCACACACACGCACGGCAGAAGCCAGGGATTTCATATTTTGGTTAATTATGCAGCCATCAGAGAGGGAGCCTGATAAAAGGACATCTCGCAGGTGCAGAGCTGGGTGGGAGCCGGGGTTTTAAATCCTCCTGAACCAACAGCACAACCGAAATGTGTGACAGTGAGGGATGTGTGCTGGCAATGACGCTTCATTGATTCATGTTCAAAGTGGTAAATTTAAGTCCTGTTTCTACTCATTGCAGACACTGATTACTAGAAAAAGGCTCTCGCGCAGTGGAGTAACGGGGGTGTCAGAGTCTGTTCAATCGACAGCAGCCTGCTCCCATCTTCCCTCCATCCAATTGGAGCTTTTCTCGGTTTAATATTGATGACAAACGGCCAAGAAACTACGTCAACCTCAAAAGGCACTAAAAGAGGATT
Organism: Pterocles gutturalis; assembly: GCF_000699245.1. Lineage (NCBI taxonomy): Eukaryota > Metazoa > Chordata > Aves > Pterocliformes > Pteroclidae > Pterocles > Pterocles gutturalis. The sequence goes on from NW_010146079.1 coordinate 56,863, forward strand.
ATAATGGAGAATAAGTTCTGAAATCAATTGCAGGGAATTGTATCTGCATTAGCAGGTAGCGTGGCTCAGCAGGAGCTGGGCTGGTGCGGAGGACCAAGTGTCCCTGCTGTACACATCTTAGGGAGGGTTAATTTTAGACTGGTCCTAGTCTGGTCCATGGACTGGACGCCGTTAGCAGTAAGAGCACATGAGGTGCGTTCCTGGAGCGCATGGTCCAGTCGGATTTCATCCAGAAGGAACACAGTTTGTATGCTTGGAAACCTCTCTGCCCCATGAGCCAAACGGCTGCACGGGCAGGATGATTGAGATTGTTGAGATTGCTTTCACAGAGCAGTCTGATCCAAACCAAGACACTGATGGAGATGGATTCTAGGAGAAGGGAGCTCAGAGCAGCTTCCTCTTGTTTTTGGTTTCCTTTTGAAGAGAGCTTCCTCCTGCCAAGCGTTAGGTTGCAAGTATATAAAGTGCTATTTTTTTTCCTATCATGGTGACTGTAATTAATATCAAAGGGGGATGGCTCCCTGGTGCTCCAAGTCACACAAATACAGAAAAAACTAAGTGCTGTTGATGACACGTTGGCTTCAAATTACACCCCAAAAATGCACGTAGAGCATGCAGATGTGGAAGCGAGGATGATGGCAACTGGGTGAGAAAATAAGGAGAATTAAATAATAGTAAGAAGTGTTCTCCTTAGTACAGAGAAGAAATAAAGGGGCTGCCTGGTTGTGGGGTGAAATCTTGTTATCTCAAGGCTGTGCATTTAAATATTAAAGGCTGAAAGTGACTCAAGGTTTTATCATCTGCTGTTTTCACAGCTGATGTGAAACCCCGTGTCTACAGGCGAGATGAGCAAAACAGCAGCGCTTTGTGCCTTTTAGATGGCAAAGGGGGGTCACGTGTGCAGACAGAATAAAGCAGTAATTATGTGAAAAATAAGGTAATAAAAGCTAAGGGTACTTCACAGTGCTGGGCGAGGTTCATGGGTGCCTGGGCGTTATTTCTGCCGTTCACCAAACACTGACGTGGTGCACGGTCGGTAACAGTGGCTGCTTTCCTCCATATGTGCAAGACTTATTGCTTGAATTAATTTGACCTTGTTATTGGGAGGGTCCACAGCACGGCTCCACTGAGCCTGCTGCGTCTCTCGGGTTCAGGGGCTGTAGCCTGGTTCTGCAGGACTCCTCTCTTCAGAAGCAAACAATCCCTCTCCAGGGCTTTCTGGGGAGGTACATCAGCCAAATTTCACAAAGTCCTGAAGGCAGAAAGCTGAAGCTGATCTGTGTTTTAATTTTGCCGCAGATGGCAGGGCACGATGAAAGCAGCAGGCTTCCCCAGGCGATGCGCTCGACGGCTCCTCTCAGCCCGGGCGGGAAGAGCCTGCTCGGAAAATGGCTTTGAGCGGCTGCCCGGTTGGGTTTGTTGTTGTTGCAGATGCTTTTAGAGGTGAGAGCTAATTCATACGTGCAGTGCCCCTCTCCATCAGGGACAGCAGTGACAATGCCGTCGTCGCGCTTGTCCCAGACCCAAACCCCTCGCGGCCCCGTGCAGAACGCAAGGAGAAGTCCACAATGCAGAGCCGGAACAAAAGAGTGAAATCAGGGAAGAACGAGGGAAAGAAAGAGCCAGATGCTCCAGCCTCATTTCTGAGGCTGCAGAGCAGAACGGAGAGCCAGCAAAGCCTTGCACCTTTTAAAGGAGTAATGAATTGTTTCCTCCTCTGGCAGGCGGTGATTTGACTTGCCACATGCCTCCTAGTAATTTCCCAGCAGGTTTTAATGTTGGAACAATGGCATTCTGCTAGATATTGATTTTAAAATAACTCTTCCACACTTAGTTGTAACTTTAAGAGGTGAATTACAGCCCTTGACTGCGCTCTAATGTAGCAGTGGTAAATAGTTAAATAGGCACAATCTGTTTCTGCAGGCATCGCCTGTCCGGGGAAAAGCAGAGCTCGCCTGAACCACGCCTGTCTTCCTGCTCTGCAGGAAAAAAAAAAAAACAAACCATACTGAACTGTGTGGGTAACAGCGTTAGTGTTCACCGAGAGCCCCGTGGTACCCAGGGGTGGAGTCTGGCTGTGGGTGTGATGGGTGGCAGGGCAGAATGCTGGTTGATGCTGGGAAAAAGTTTCTCTGTTTATCTTACACTCTTTTGTAGGTGGTTTTTTGGGGGGTTTTTTGGGGTTTTTTTGTTTTTTTAATTGAGGTGGTCCCACTGCAGTGCCTGGGGCACTCCTCTAGCAATAAGCTGGGTTTGGTCCCAGGTATTCCCCACATCCTGCCTTCAGCCACCCTGAATGCACAGAAATTGAATGAAGATGTCTCCTATTGTTTTCCGGATATCAAAGTGGGGCAGGAGTTTCGTTTTGTGTTTTAGGTGTCCCATGCTAAACCCATGCCAGGGAAGGAAGTGTGGATGTGATGTGCAGATGTCCTCTGCACTGAGCCGGGGGGAGGATTAACCTCTGCAGAGACACGGGTCACGCAGAAACTCCCTCTGTGCTCCTCTCTCCTGCGCAATTCACACCGAAACCCGATGCCGGCGGTATGGGCTGTAATCAGCTAAGAGATGTAATTAGTTTTGGCTAATTTTGCAGGGCCTTTAACTCCCCTTCCCCTTTCCCCGCTCTCTGCCTGACAGGGGCTACTCTGTCCCTCATTTTCAGCTGATCTCTGTAAACTAATTACTTTTACTGGGTCAGTGCTGTTATGAAATTGTCATTTTATGAGACTAAAAATAGCCCAGATCCAGTCAGCAAGCCAATCACTTCCCTTCATCTCCAATGAAAACACAATGTCATCTCTAATCTGTGTTTCTCAGGCACCTCCTGTGATGCGGGCTGGAAAGAAAGGGGGGAAAAAAAAAAAAAAAGGAAGAAGAGCTTAGAAAATGTCTCAGATCAGCTGCTACAGATGCAGCTCTGCCAAGGCTTCCATTGGTAAATCTACCGGTCACGTTATCATTTCAGGCAGTGCCATTACTTGGCCTTATTCAAAATAACTCACTTCTCGCACGAGTTTACCTTAAAGGCAAGTTATTTTCTCTTGCACATTAAAAATGGTGTGTTTGCACTTACTTGCAATCCTTACAAATATCCAGAGCCACAAAAAGCCCAAGGACAGATAAATTTCTTTTTTTTTTCTTTTTTTTTTTTTTTTTAAAGAGAGAAAAATCTAGTGACTTCCACTTGCTCTGACAATGAATAAAGGTATTTTAATACTTCTGGGGTTCTGGTGAATACAAATAGCTCAAAAATGAGATGCTTGCCTGAGATTTACATCAAGATAGTGAAGGGAAAAGGTTCCATCTGTAGTTTCTGATACAAAGACATTTTGCACACAATATCTGTAAATCCATTAGGAGAAGAAAATTGATACACATTTCGTATGAGATGAAGCTGGAGTCAAGAGAATGAAAGCTCGAGAAAATGGCTTCTTTGTGTAGCTCCATCAATTCATTGTTTGATGGGACTTGCTGTATATTAAATTCAAGCGGTTCTTTGGCCTGTGGACGTCAGGATTGTTGACTGTGTGGGAAATGGTGAGAGTGATGAAATTCTCGCGCCTTGCTTTACAAAGGAGATATCCCACATCTCATCCATCTTCCCATCGATGGTGTTAAATATGCGAAGTAGGGTTTCTATTAAAGCAATTTTTCTGGTTCAGTTTAATGGCAGCTACTGAAGTCCTGACACGCACGATGTGATTACGGGGCCAAGTGGCAATCTTGCCGGAGAGCCGGGAATGGCAGCGCTCCAGAGATGATTTATTATTTTCCTTACTTTGCAAACTCCTCTTAGTTTGCATGAAGGAGGGTGAATGAAGGTTACAATCGGTACTTTGCACGGGAGGGATAACTGCGGAGATCTCTGTTCACGCGGGGGCTGGCAGCGCTCGCAGGGAGCGTGGTCAGTGCTCAATGAGTCCGTGCCGGTCCAGCTGCCAGCAGCCTGGCAGCAAGTATTTCACATGCTATTCCTCTGCTTAAATCTCATCCCCTTTCTCATCTGTGATTGCATACCAATAGAAAAGAAAGCCCAAGAAATAAGCAAAACAAAAAGATGTTTCTTCCAGAGGTATCCGTTCTCTCTGACCCGTGTTTTGCAGAACCACGGGGTACCACCGCCTTGAACCGAAACAGAGCCCTGCCCCAAACCCCTGCTCTCTAAGCACCCGGCTAATAAAACCTGTAGGAAACTTCAGAGCTTGCTCCAGATCAGCCTGTTGACAAAACCAGGCCAGCACATCTGTGTTATTGACTCCCCAGCATTAACCTGGTTCCTTCCGTGGTTCTGCAGATGCCTTGTCCGGGTGCACTGATGTGTGCCTTTCAAACCCATCGCCCAGCACAGCCCCATCTGAAAGAGGAATAGCCATCTCGAAACCATTATGTTCCTGCACTTTGTAAGGGAGACAGTCAGGCAGAAGATAGATTCTCCTCCGACCGCCCCAGGAGTGCTGAGCTGCGGGAGCTTCAGCCTTCGTTAGGCAGCAGAAAATCACGCAGCATCTCCCTAAGCTCAAACCAGAACAACATCCATCCAAAGCCTCTGTTCCCTGGCCCGTGGCACTGCTGCTTTCTCAACACAAACAGCCCAAAGATCTCAGTGCCTATTCCCTCCAGGATATCCTGCAGGTTTGTCACCCTCCTCTGCTCTGCTCTGCTCTGCTCTGCTCGGCCGGGCAGCAGGGACAGGGGTGCTGGCACCCCCTGCTCCAGGTACCGGTGACGGGCGCTGGCACCCCCCAGGGAGCCTGTTCGTGGTGCTCTGCCACGATGTTCTGTCGCGATGCTCTGTTGCAATGCTCCACAGAGCCCTCAGATCCTCGCCGTGCCCCGGGATGGTGCAGGCAGATGTTTTGGGTTTCCACAACTACCATTTGCTGCCTGCGCTGCAGGTCGCAGACGCTGCCTGAGAGTCTGCAATGTACTGCTGGTGGCAGGTGAAATGAAAACAGCTATAAAAAGCTTAGAAAATACACGCTCTGGGCAGAAATAATGGTGGGTTTAGTAGCGTGAGAGGTCTTGTACCGCAGGCGTGTTTGTGATACCCGCTGATGGGCACCGTGAGGCTGCCCCGTCCACCACCATTCATTTAGCAGTGAATAAACCCAACACGCTGGTAATAAGGTAACTAAATTTATGATAATTAAACTGTCTGTATAGATGTAAAACTAGTGGCTATTGCATAGCTAGTAATCTAAAAGCCAAGATGGGCATGAATGCTAACGAGGGGAGCCAGAACTGTGCTCGCCTGCTGCTTTCAGCATCTCTGAGTTGGAGGGTCCTGGGGGTCAAAACCTCCTACAGAAAAGAGAAAGGGTGCTGGCAAAGCTGATATTTGTTGTATCAGTGTTTTAGACAAGGGCAAGGGAGAAGATGGGGAGTTGTTGGCCTCTTGAGAAAAATGTTTCTACATGAATTGGATAGCTGATTTTGAATTAATTTTGAATAGTTGTTTCAGTAATTCAGATTGATTTAAGATGCGCCCAAGAATAATGCTTTCATTATAAAACCTCCTGAGCAAAATTTAAATTGTGCTAAATTAAAAACAGCCTCTGTTCAAGCAGGGCTGATGAGCAGAGCAGAGGGATCAGAGATGCAGGGTCAGTATAATTTAATTCCTTTGCTTTGTTTCCCATTTCAGAAACACTGTTGTACCTCTCTCCTTGGGTTGTTAACTACCTAAGGAGCTTGCAAGTCGTCCTGGATTTCTCAAAACTGTTTTGCGTAGTAACCCCACCAAAAGCAGCACTTACTCTATTTTACGCACTGTTTCACCTTCAAGAAGAAATGCTTTTTTATTGCTTTTCATTTATGGGTCAATCTGGAAACCCAGTTGTATCCTAAAGATACTCAGGAATGTGGAAGAGCAGCAGCTGCTGTGCAGCACAGCAGGAGGGTGAATGGTTTCCTAAAGCTGGCCTTGTTTGTCCGTTGTAAGTAAACTTTCCCTTTTATATAAATGGACCTAATTTTTTAATGTCTTAATAACATGGAAAAAGTTATCCTGCATGTTCCAAATCACTTTTATAAAGCGCTCTGTCACAGGCAATGGTGGAATTCCAGTGTCAGAGGAATGTTCACTTAGCTGGATTTAAATATGTCAGTGTTCAAGACAAAAAATACAGACAGATGTATACAGACTTGAGTTAAAAAACATTGTGCTTTATAACTTCTTTATAATTTCTGGCTGAATCTTCAAAGACAAATGTCAGAAAATATTTAAGCTATTAATGAAAGCTCTGAGCATTGCTGAAATGCAAGCAGCAAACTGGCAGCTACTAACCAGGCAAAGCCTGACGTCTGAAGAAGCACGTCGGAGAGTTTGGCTGCAGCTTTGGCAACATCTGTGCGACAGGAATTGCCAGTACGCTCATTAGTAACGAGATCCTTTCAAACATATTGAAATTACTTCTAAAGAGAGACATATATGAAATATTGTATGAAAATGACAATTTGTGAAAACGGAAGGGTTTTATTGGGAAATGAAGGGGGCCGGGGGATGTTGACCACCCACACCCCATGGTGGAGTCAGGAAGGTGGAAATGACCCGGCGCCAAAAGTTTGGTTTCTAGAGTTCATGAATTTCTGTGCCATGATGCCAAGCCGTGGGCGAGGGCTGTGCCACTAGCCGAGGGCTGGCACCTTGCTCCCCACATGCTGCCCCTGCACCCCCCACGGTGACCCCCCTGCCAGGACCCCCCCGCTGTCCTGACCAGGGGTCCAGCCGGGGCTCTGCGGAGCTGCTCTGGCAGGAATTAGGGGTTTATGGCTCACGGTAACAAGTTCTCTTTCTAGCCCATGTTTTGGGCAAGCCCATGGAGAGGCTTTGGCTCTGGGCGCGGGGAGGAGGATGCTCCGGGGACCCGCTGAACGCGGCCGCGGGCAGACGGGTGCTGTCGGGGGGCACAGGGGCTCCTCGGGGTCTGCTGTTAGCGAGGTCTCTGAGTCTCCTGTCTGTGATACAACACTAAACTTACCCGACAGACTATTTGCTAGAGTTGCCTATTTTAATTAAAATCCTGCAACAAAAGTCCCCAATCGGTAACACTAGAAGTTGAAGCTGTGAGGCTTTGACAGCGTTTTGTGAGTCTCTTCCCAATGAACTCTTACAATGATGTGTTTAAATGTCTAATTTTAAAAATTCTTGTCAGCTCATTCAAAGCACTCATTCAACGCTAATTTCTGCAGTTGCACCGAACACTTTCCATTCCCCAGGAGCGCTCTGGTTTGTCTGTCCACGGTTCAGACGGGAAGGGAACGGGGAAAGGGGACGAGCCCGA
>NW_010146079.1:64160-66898 GCF_000699245.1 Pterocles gutturalis
CAGCCGCACCGCACACCACGTTAGTTCACAGAGAGGATTTGTTCCCAAGCTGCACCCAATGCTCCCTCGACCCCAGCCTTCCTGTCACAGAGATACAACAACGTACGTGTGGATGTGCATGAGCGTGTATAGAAAGAGGGATGGGCGTGATCGGTATCAAACACAAACCGTGCGATAGAAGGGGGTGTTTGTGGGTTTCCCCTCTTGGGGAGGATGCTCAGACAAAGCACCCGGGACACGGGTCCCTCTGAAGCTGCTCAGATATGATGGTGGGGGCAGGAGGGTGGGAACTGACCAGTATGGACCAGTTAGAATCTGTAAAGCTGAACCACGGGGTGGGGAGTGCTGGGATCTTAACCCCAGCTTCGATTTCTCAATAAGCACTGACTGCTTTCCCAGGGTGAGGACCACAGCTTTTGCCACACAAACATGCAAACTTTGCTCAGATGTTAAAAAAGGAGGAAAAAGAGATTTTTTTTTGGTGACTATGACAAACATGTTCTTCATTCTCATTTAATGAAGACATTCAGACTTGCAGTTGTCATATGCTCAGATCCTGCGCCTTTCTGACAGCTGAATTATGATTTTAATAATTTAAAAGTGTTACTGTGAGTCTGTCCGTGTGTAATAGGCACAGAGAAGTGTTTAAAATCAAAAGCAGTTTAGAGAAAAAGTGGTCGCCATAGTACAAGAATGAGAATTGTCTACATCTGAATATTAAACTGTGTGAGCTCTCCAGCGGGAAAACTCTGCGAAGTAACTGTGAACTTAGTATGTTGCTGTGATGTGTGGGATTAAGAGATTGCATTCGAACATAATTTTGTGACTGCCTGTGACGCCTGCTTTCTTTTACATAACCCTGGCAGGGTGAGGGCTTGGTCATTCTGCTTACAAAGGTTGTAGTTCAGAGCAACAGAAGCTCAAATCTATAATCTCAGCAGAAACATCTGTAAGACAGAAATGAAATATAAGGGGAAGCAGTGCCCTCCAGGCTACATTCCCCTTGCTTTGATATCATCATCTTTCTAGCTGTCCATGGGAATGTTTGAAATTCTACTGCAACAGCTACAGCACACTCATGTTATTTTTTAAACTCACAACTAAACACAGACAAGAAGCCTGAATCCTGCTCAATTAAGTAAAAACAGATCATGTCCCGGAGATCACCGAGTATTTTCAGTACAGCAGCCCACAATATCTGTTTGAATTCAGCAAATCCATAATTCCTGGCATGTCAAGTGAAGAAACAGTGACCCGCAACATGAAAAGAGACAAAATACACATCAGCAACCTTGTGTAAAATCCACGGCTCAAATGAACGTCTGGAAAAACCATAAGCTCTAGCTGCCAGCTCCTTTGCACCCTTGTTAACTTTCCTCTCCCGCAGGAGAGCGAACCAGGACCTGCTACTCCACAGCCTTGTCCTCCCGCACTCGTTACCATTGTGCCAAGCGTTTGTCAAGTGGGTGTAAGTGCTTTTTCTGTTTCATACAGCTCCACATAAACATACATTGCAGAACTTGTAAAGCAAAGAACAATCAAGCCCTCAACAATTCCAGCCCCTTTTCAAACATGCACCCAGGAAAACGCTGGGGAGTAACCGAAGTCAAGCTCCTAGAACATGCTCGCCTGCTGCTCAGTAAAAGAAAAAGTAATACTCACCCCAGTGTTGTCATGGTTACGATAGTGTACCAAAAGGAGGCAGGAATACTGGTGAATTTGCTTGCCGAGGACCCTTTCTCTGCATAAAACATCACAGTTGCAAAGATGATGATTGCCATAGTGAGAGAAAAGAGGAGAAAGCCAAGCTCGGAGGCACAGCTCTTCAAAGTGTAGCCCAAGATTCTTAAGCCTTGGGAATGGCGAGAGAACTTGAAAATCCTGAAAACCCTGAAAACCCTTAGTGTCACAAAGGCTCCGCTGACGTCCTCGTTGTTGGTCATCACCAAGCCGATGTAGTACGGCATGATGGCCACCACGTCGATGATGCTCATCACGCTTCTAATGAATCGGTAGCGACTTGGGGCCGCAAAGAGTCTCAACAGATACTCAACTGTGAAAATCATCACGCAAGCTGTGTCCAAGCAAAAGAAAGCCACAGCATATCTTTCCCCACATGGAAGCTCCTTGTTTCCAGGCACCGTGCCGCAAGGGACAGTTTCCACGACATTAGTGATCACAGAGACAGCGATAAAGAAACCGGTGACGTAGTAAAAGACTAAGGCTAAGGTGCTGGTGTGGGGGTTCTCAAAGGCTCGCCACATGGTCTGACGGAAGCTCAGGGATGGCATGGACCCTTCTTGGTTGTTTTCTGAATCATTGTCATCCATCAGCCGCTCCGCATTTTCCCGCTTCCTGTCTTTGTACTCTTCGTAGCAGCAGTCCCCAATGATTTCCGGGAGGATCCCGTAGAAGGCAAGCTCTTCGTCATAAGCAGAGATGCACTCGTACCTGGGATAGTGCAGCTTGCCAGTTCTATAAAAATTTAAGATGCACCTAAAGACCTCAGGGTCCCGGTCAAAGAAGTACTCCTTAGTGTCCTCGTTGAAGAAGAACTCCTTCTCAGTGCTGCCCAGGAGAGTGTCCGGGTATCTCTCCAGTGTAGTCCTCCAGGTCTGGAACCGCCTGCCGCTCACGTTGAGAATGATCAGCTCGTCCTGCCTCTTGTTCTTCTCCGTTGGAGCCAGTGGCATGGGACAGTTGGCCACTGGCATCCATCCTATGGCGGGGGGGCCCGG
>NW_010146079.1:66929-67605 GCF_000699245.1 Pterocles gutturalis
CGCCTCCGGCTGCCATGATGACCCCAAGCCTTGTCACTGCAGAAGACAGTTGGGCTGCTCCCGAGACCTGCTGGAAGTCAGATCAGTTCCATCTAAAATAGAAAACAAAATAAAAACACAACACACAGTCAGGTGGGCTGTCCTGCCCCGTGGTGTCAGAGTCAGGTATCAGTGCATCCACAAGAATTCAAAACAACTGCCTTGCCCTCATCTCCCCTTTGAAGAATGATGTTAAACAAGGCACATGGTAATCAGCTCAGCGAGGTTATGGCATTATTATAGATTGAAATTTTGAATAGCAAATTATTCCTCATTAAAAGCATTTTAAAAGTAGCATAAACACGCTAATTTATATTTGCTTCCTTACAAACAAGACTAATCCATAATTCCCCAGGTGTAAGCCTCGTGCTCATCAGCTTAACTCCAGCTGTCAAGAAAGAGCCGGGAACTCCGGTGACAGCAGCTCGCAGTTCACCCAGTGAAGTTGTGTGCCATGAAAACCACGACCGGACTGACCTGGGTTTCCAGGCTTAAATTTTAAGTTCAGTATGTAATGACTCTTGCTCTAAGAACATTTTCAGTGGAAAGAAACAGAACATCTTTGGTTTTCATTAGTTTTCTTCCACCTTTCACTACAGACCTGGCCCCAGCAGCAGTTTTTTGCTGGGCTCTTTCC
>NW_010146079.1:67625-71541 GCF_000699245.1 Pterocles gutturalis
CTTTCCCTTAGGGATGGTTTTACTCTTGTGAAATAACACATCCCTCCATGGACTGGAGGGAAGTTCTGACTTTCAGGGAAACATTGCTCAGAAAACCTGAGCAACAGCAGCCTGAATCCCAGGTGAGAAAGCTGATGGATTAAGCTCTTAACTGAGAACGGAGAACAGCAGAATGAGGGAAGCCTCCAAAGCTGGACAGCTTTCTTCCAGCAGGAAGATACCGTGATGATTTCCTAGCTAACAGAGGCCTTCAGCCAAAGAACTGAGCAACTATTGGGCTGAAATATGTCCACTGCACTCTTGATTTTCAGATGAAAAACAGCCCAAGTTGTCCAGCTCCTCAGCCACGGGCAGCCGGAATTCCCTTGAAGTTATTGTGGTTCTGATCTAGCCATGGATTTTCTTTTTCTTTTTGGTCTTTGGTCTGAGTTCTTACAATACTTAGCTTTTGGTTTAACTTGTATTTACTTCCACTTCCCTAATGTTTCTCTAACTCTACCATAGAATTGTCTGGAGAAAGGTGCCATTATCATGGGAGATGCATTAGAGGCCTTATCAAAAGCTGATTTATCAATGGAAATTCCATTGATCCCACTGACTCAGGCCTTCAAAGCCCAATTATATCCTCTACATGGTATCCTTCTAGGCAGTTTTACTCTGAAGTTTTTTAATTATATGAAAGCTGCCATTCCAGCTAGTAAGGCTGCAGCATTATTGATCTCAACAGGCCATCAAAATACTGAATAAAAAATGATGGAATCAATCTGTGGTGAAAATGACTAAACCGCTCACAGAAATGCTCTTCCTCTCCAGGGCACATAAACATTCATCACCCTAATGTGGAGTATCTTTCTGTGCAATTTTACTGTCTAAAGGACAATTGAAATCCCTCGTGCAAATGTCTTACTGCTGCTGGAAGAGGTTTTGTAATTATGAAACACAATAATCCATAGTGATGCTTATCCCAAGGAGACACTTTGCTTTTGTGCATGGCTCTGGAGCAACCATCCCACGGCATTTTCCTATAAAGGATTGTTCAATACCACTATGCACTATTTTTTCTCTCCCCCTAAAGAGGGAATTTATTGCGTTAATAGAGCCAGACTGACAGCCCTGGAGACCAGGCTCTTTTGGCTGTGCTGCAAACTTTCTCTGCGCTACTTTGAAAACACCCCCAGCCTGCGGCTGAAACCCATCCCCAGGGCTGGGGGGCGCAGCCAGCAGAGCTGCCGGTTGCTTTCAGCAGCAACCGTGGATCTTTGAGCTTTTATGGAACACGGAACAGGACTGCAAAACAGGAGGCAGCGAAATGAGAACCATTCACTCATTAATCACTGAATATATACAGGGAAACAACCGAGAGACCAAGCGAACGCATCCTGTTCCTGCTTTCCCTGCTGGTAAACTGTCCTCTCTGCTTTTTAATTTCAATTAGCGACATGACCACAGTCATCCTACCAGGGCTGACTGGCGATGTGCGGTGACCTGACCAGCTGCAGTGCACTGGATCCTCAGCTCCCCTGATTTCTCGGGGGAACCTCATTAGAAATCTCTTCTGTACTTTTATAACTTTGGTAGTAAATTCCAGGTTACCTACATTAGCTGCGGAGGCACTATAAATACTTCACATATAATTGTTCTACTAAAGCACCCGTAACTCATAAGTGACTTACACATTTTTAAATCAATTTTTAAAGATAAAATGGGTCCTTCCATGCTGGCAGTATATGTGGGGAAGCTATAAATACCTCAGCTATGAAATGGAGAGGAGATTAAACAAAAGAGAGAGAGAGGAGGATGATTCAGTGGAAGTTCAGTTCCCAGTTCTCTGTGACCATGAGATGCAGCTGGTTAAGGTAACTTAGTGCACACAGCTTCGTTTTCAAAGTTGCGTTAAATCTGTCTCATATGAGCCTCACAATATGCAAGAAGAGAATCTTTTTCAGCTATAAATTGTCTATGTGTGAAGAAGGGCCAAGAGGGAGAGGAGGTTTTGGTTTTTCCTGTCCGTGACTCTTTGGAACTCCACCCCACGCCAAAATAAGAGACAGAAAATTAAGAGAGAGGTAGGACAGGATTTGGAATTCAGAGCTGCACTGACTAAGCTGAGTTAAAAAAAAAAAAAAACGTAACTAGTTTATCTACTAAATATGGAAAGAATCTTCCTTTTTCTCATGCCTGGGGTTCGGTAACTCTGCTAACCAGTCTTTTTAGGCTGGAAGGCAATTGGCCGGGCTCAAAATATCCTGTACAGTCGGCAGAGACTCTTCAGCTCGCACAGCAAACAGCCAGCCTTTAGTTCTAACGAGCACGTATTTAGCTATACACATATTTCTGACTTTAATTACCATAATTTCTGCATGTAATTTGAAAGGAACTAGTTAATAAAAGATTGGTGCCCTGCTGATGACATTTGGAAGACCTGGTACACGAAATAAAATAATTTGCCTCCTCCTGACTTTAAAAAGTCAGCAGCTATAGAGAAAACAATGTGCTTTCTCTAGCTCATTATGAGGACAGTGAACTGGTGCAAGCAAATTTGATAGAAAAGCCCGAGGCATGAGCTCCCTGTCCCCCTCCCAGGACTCCCGGCCCCATCCGCGTCCCCCCAGCCACTGCTGGCTCCCGCAGGTCATCTGCGCTGCGGCCGCTTCGTGGGCACCACGGTTTCATCCCAGTTTCAAACAAAAACCTGACAGGCAGGGCTAGGTCAGCAAAGCTCTGGAGGAAAACTTTAGAGAACGCAGCGATATCTGTTCACCTGAAGGGTCAGGAAATAAACCATGGATTCTTACCACGTTAGCTCCCACCGGCAATGCTGTACTTAACAAATGTCTCGTCGTAGCCTCATGAAAACAGAAACAACCCCAGAATCTCATAGTGTCTCCCCGTCTGGAAGCAGCCAGGGATGGCTTAGAGAGGACTGACAGACATACTGCGAGTTCTTGATGAGACACTGCTAACAGGAGTGAGGAGCCTTGGGATCATTCGTTCTCTCCCTTCCTGTCCTTGTTGGGTCAGGCTCAGGCAGCAAGGATATACTGGCTTTAAAGCAAAATACGCCAGCAAAGCTTCAGTGTCCTCCAGCAGTCACGTATTCCTTTCCCTTCGTAATCATATCAGATAATAAAACTTTCTGCAAAACATTCACTCCCTCAGTCCATCGAAGAGATTTGGGAGCAAAAGCAACAGGCTTAGGATAAAGGCATGCAAACTTCTCCCCTCCCTCCCAGTCAGCCCAGAGAGCCCATCTTGCCGGCTCGCAGCGCTGCCTTACCTGGCAAGGAAAGATGCTCTCGGAGCCCAAAAGTAGGGCTGAGTGTGGGGAATGGAAGGAAGGGGGAGCAGTCACTCCTCAGGATAAAAGGTGAGCTGTGCTGCCTGCTCCCGACTCGCTCTCTAACTGCAGTCAGGAGCAATCAGTAAATGTGATCATCACTGTGGAGGTACATACAGAGAGATGACTAAACAGCTTCTCCCTCGTTACCGCCGAGACGGAGTCTCTCCCTGCCTCTCTCGCCTGAGCTTGCTTCGTTTTGCCCCCTCCCCTTCCAGCACCGCTCGGAGCTTTGCTCTTGCTGCCTGACCCAGCTGGACACGGCCCCCGGGTCCCGGCGAGCCCGCTGGCGTGGCCGCAGCAGGAGATGGACCCAGGCGGTCCAGGGAGGCAGGCTGGAACCAGACTGAAGGAAAGCAGCGTGAGCTAAGGGAGACACCGGCAAATGGAGTCGCTAATACACACCAGAGCCTACCCCGCCTGCTGATGTGCCAGCAGGGGCAAGGGAGCAGGGGATAACGGGGGGAAAGTGTGGGATGAACTTCCCTGGTCCCTCCCGGAGCTCTCTCTGTGTCCCCGACTCTCGGGCAGGCAGGGACCGGGCAGGAGAGGTCCCTTCTCCTGGAGGAGAAAATTATC
>NW_010146079.1:71628-71963 GCF_000699245.1 Pterocles gutturalis
CCCCCCACCCCACCCCCTGCCCCTTTCCCCTCGTCCTGCTGTTCTCGCTGCCCTGCTCCTCGGCAGCTCTTACCAGTCCTGTCTCCACACCACCTCAGCATCCCTCTTTCATCCGCGGACCCAAGTTGGACTCACACGCTCAGACACCCGGCATCCTTCCTCATTTATCTGCTTGCCGTCGAATCTCCATTAAATAAATAACTCAAAGCCCGAATCAGAGCAAACCCGTCGCCTGCCCTGCTCCGCCGGGCAGCTCCCGGCAACGACTGATGCGCCGCGGCGATAGTTGGTGACTTTATCCATAAAGTGAGACGAATACATACATGACATAGAGG
>NW_010146080.1:0-11624 GCF_000699245.1 Pterocles gutturalis
ATAATAGTAATGTATACAAATATACAAATTTCTGATACACAGTGATACTGATCACTATCCGATTACCAAGGATCCACCTGTTCCTGGCTAATGATCCCGGAGCAGGGAGAGTCCCAAAACTGCAATCCCAGAATGGAGATAAGAGCCCAAGTGTCTGAGAGACTGAGACAACCCTGAAGGAGGGGTGACACGGAGGGAGACAGAGCAAGAAACCACCCAGGGAGAGATGACTTGGGAAAAAAAAGTACTTCCGGACAGAGACTCATCTATACACTGGGCATGACATGCATGATGGAATATACCATTGGCCAATTAGGGTCTCAATCTCAAACCTAAGGTTGAATCCTAGGCTAGCAATTGGGACTGTGCTCCCTCCCAGCTTCTCCTGCACCTGCAGACACTGGCACAGCAGAGAAGCTGAAAAGTCCTTGACTGTCCTGGCAGCAGCTCTAACCATCAGTATGTTGTCAGCCGCCTTCTCAGCACAAATCCAAAACACAGCTCACAGTAGCTACTATGAAGAAAGTTAACTCTGTCTCAGCTGAAGCCAGGACAAGTTCTGTCCATTTTCCCTGAATGACACTGAGTAGAATTTTAGGTTGATTTTTTTCCCTATAAACATTTTGACAATCAGCTCAGAAACCGCAAGGCTGCAGTACCCCACTCGGTTCCTAGGCAGTGAGGAGCACCCATCAGAAGGACTGTCATGATGGTTACGTTTATAAGGGAAACAGCACAGGAAAAAAATGTTCATGAGAAATCCTGTGTGTTAACAGTGAAACGGGTGGTCCTTTGGTTTGGGACCCAGTGCCGTGGAGAGACAGAAACGTCCATTTACTGTAAAAAGGGAAGGCAATACAATCTGGTACCAGCACCAGCAACTGGCTGCAGTCTTCTTTGAGATTTTCACTGTGGCCATCTTTGAATAGCCAGGTTTAAATCAGAAGGACATTTAAGGCTTCATGTGATCTCACCCCCTCCAGACCCTTGCTAAAACCTTTGCAGATGAAGGTGGGGTGAGAGTGGGAGCAGTTCCTGCTGGGAAAGCTGGCAGGCAGATGTTAGTTCAATGTTTTTAGGGTCACAGGTACTCAAGTCCAGCTTTTCTAGGTGGAGTGGGAAGCAGCAGTGGGATGGGTGAGGGAGCAAGCCCTCCTTGTTCTAATTGAACTTGTTTGCCCCATCCTAGCACTGTAGAAATACTGATATAGAAGCAAGGCAGTGGATGCATTCACAGGGATGAGTTCATTTTGCACTTAGAATGAGGATTCCCTTTCTTCATTAGGCCACCAGATCTTCCATCTTCCTCTTCAGTATAGGATGGATTCTTTGAGAATTTCTATTCATATAGAGGTTAGAGCCAATTAATACTGAGTCTCTTAACAAAGCATAGTGCTCCTGTTGCATAGTAAACTGGAGAAGTTTGCGCTCCTTGTGAAATGGTGAGGTTAAGTTCTCTTTACGTTTTCTGACAGGCTGAAAGCACATGCTAAATCTGCGGGCCAAACAGTGCCTGTATTATTATTCCCAATGCTGTGGTAAATGTGCAATATTTAGAGGTGTTGACTAGTCACATAAGTGAGGGTAGGGGGCGTGAGGATGCTGCTTTGAAAGGGTCAGCAGTCAGTGAGCATCTGTGCATGTGTCAGGGTAATTTTTTCCCACACCTTTCTTTCCAGTGGCATTTGTTCATCTCAGGAGAATGCATGGGTGAGAGATGTCCTGGACACCAGCTGATTTCCAAAACTTCTGAATGAAATGGAGCCGTTTCCCATGGTCTAAGTTCTGCACTGACAGGATTTAAACCCCTTTGTCAGATGGGATGCAGTCAACATCTTTGCTCCCAAGTGGAAGCACCCATGTTCACAAAAGCATCTTCTTCAGAGATTCAGAAAAAATCATTTAGCTTAGAGTTTAAAATTAGTTGTAAAGTGGGCCCTTTAAGAAATTCAGCATTCATTATCACAAGGAAAGTGCTTTACAGGTTCTCCAAACTTGTCATACTGTTAAAATTCATTTAAATGTTTCACATAAGCTGGTGTGACTTTGTAATCAAGATGGTTGAGGGCCCCATAGTTCTCCCACTACACACTTAGCTCTACAATACCCTAGTAAGAGAAAATGTCACTGTTGATTTCTCTGGTCTTGACGATGGAAACTAAGTACTGCACTAAGACAGACACTGATGTAGGCTTTACAGAATAAATAATTTTGAAAAGTTATCTGCCACATCTACATGTTGAAAAATGAAAAAAAGAGGCAAATGGTAAATACTCCGGTTTGGTAACATTTTGTTAAACCAATACTAGCTTAATATGCAAGTCCAATTCTAAGAGCGTGAAAAAATGGTCTTTCTGCAGTACATAGGTAAACCAATCTGCTGCCCACATGCTCTGCTAATACTGGCAGCCAGCCAGGGAAGAGATCTCAATTAAACAGATTAGACCAAAGAAAGCATAAATGCAGGATTCAGGCAAATTACCAAAATTGCCCTCATTCAAACATACCTCTCATTTGAACTCTAGGTACAAGCTGCACTGAAATGTCAAAAGTACATTTGAAAGACCTTGGCAAGCTTGCACAGGATTTGATGTATGTCAAGAGACAGCACAATGTGAAGCCACTTCACTTGAACACACGATGGATGTTTTTGAAATTCATCACATCGAAACCAGCACTTGCTTTGCAGGCCCCGTTAGAATAGCCAAATTATACAATAAACAGAATTCTAAATAAACAAATGGGGCTCTTAGGCTGCTTAGACTTTTTTTCAAATACTTAGGCTCAGATCTGATCAGCTGCCTCTGAGCCTAGACAGACTGCCCTCTATGTTGGCTGGCAGGAAGGAGATTTTATCTCATCTCTTGTGTGCTTAGGCCCCCATAATTGCATCTCACTCCTGACTCAAAATAAAGAGTGTATCCTCCCCACAGTTTGCAGAACACATGCAGAGGAAATAGCAGGGCTGCAAGCTAACTGGCATAAAAATTCTAACCAGATGATGGAAAAAATGTTTGTCAAACTGAGAGCACTTGAGAGATTTTCTTCTTCCAGGAGGACTGTATATAATCCAGTAAATAGCCTCCCCTGGAATCGATTGACCCTATCTTGAGAAAGCTGTTACTTGTTATTCCACTACCATTTTGCCAAGCACTGTTTTAACACACACAGGACGATTCCAGGATATATATTCCCCCTTTATTGGCAGGCATATAAAGTGTGTTTGAAAAAAAAAGAGGGACAAAAAGCCCCAAAAGCAATAAACGACACTTTGGAGTGGGGGAAAAAAGCTCATAAACCAACATTATTTTCTCATCTTTCTTAAATAAAAAAGGTGATTAAAATACTTCCAGAAACCTAATGCTTGTTTTGCTGAGATTTTCCTTGAAATGATGATTTTTTTTTTTTCCCCCCACTTGTCATTGCAGCCCTGGAGCATTTACTTCAGTTCCTTCAGAAGTAGCCTGCATTACTCAGTACTGGAACAAGTTATTTTCAGGCCAGATTTTCAGGTGAAGTATCAGTGAGTCACTAGGAGCTAGGAATGGCTCATGGTGTTAAGAGTTTCCCCAGTTCCAGAGTCTTTCCTGACTCTTTAACACACTCACTTTCAAAAAAACCTACTTATTTACCAACAGTAATTCACCAAATACCTCTGATCAAATATAACCAAATAAAAATGTAAAAAAAAGTAAAATTATTTTCTCAGTTGCTGAGGTAAAATTATGGAGCCAGACCGGCAGACTGCATGAGTAACTCTGCCTCTTTTCAAGCCCAGGGACTAGCACTCATGTTCTACCAACTGAGGACTGGGCCCCTATCTAAAGTTCAAAGAAAATTTCCCTGGCAAAGATAGGTGTGAGTGCAGTCTGCTGTGACATAAGAAAGTTGGGATAAAGCTTCACCATGACATCTGTGCTCAGGCTGTTGCCAAACATGCACAAGATGTCTTGCCTGCAGTTAGTCGCTGTCTTCCTCCACCCCAGACTTTGGGGTTATTGCCACCTGCACCTTGTCCTGCCTGTGTCGTTGGTATCCTCACTACAACAGTTTTTGAAAGGATATTTGATGGTCAATTCTGCTCTTTCTACCTGTATTTACGTCAAGAGCAGAGAAGACTCCTGTGAAGCAGAGTAACTTCGTTCAGAGAAAAGATAAAATAAGGTGGGGAAAAGATTGGTACTCCTTTAAAAAAATCAGGGAAGGGATTTCTGTGGAAGGATCCTAAGAGGTCATCTAGTCAGTACCATGCCTGAAGGCAGGGTCAGCAATACTCTCTGTCACTGCAGCCAGATGCTTGCTCAACTTGTTTTTAGAAACCTGCAGTAACCTTATTTCCACACCCCTTGGTACATACTATTGTACTGTTTTATAGCCTTACTGGTAGAAAGCATTTCCTCCAAACCACTTGGTGTAACTTAGGCCCAGTGGACCTGGAAAAAAAAATGTATTCCCTTCTTGGTTGTAGTTTCCTTTTACATATTTTAAGAATACATTAGCTAGTGTAGCCACCTCTTCTTTAGGGTTAACACTCCCACTTGCTTCAGTCTTTCTTTGCAGTTACTATTTTCTAGACTTCTGATCATTCTCTCTCAGACAGTCTCTTAGTGATCTTCACCATGCCTGGACTGCAAAATCTTCTCTTCAGACTTTCCTGGCTGTGCTGACTCACATTCACTATAACTCTCAGCTACTTTTCTGCTCTATTGCTGTTTGGTCAGTCCCCATCCTGTCTTTGCACAGCTGCTTCCTCATATCTCTAGAAGATAATGGAGCTGCATTTACCCTTATGAAAATATGCCTTAATATTTCCTGATCTTCATTGCAGCAATCAAGCTTGCTGACTTGTGGACTGAGAAGATGCCAAAGAACACCATATGGGAGTTTTCCTTATGCGTTGCTTCCCTACCCACCTTGTGGTACCTTCAGACCTTGTATTCCTCCTCTTTTGTGTTCCTGCAACAAATGTAATCACCTTTTCTCAGCCTGAGCTGTTGTAAGGCATAAGAAGTTCACATCAGTCTCATATTAGCTCTCCTGTGACATCTTCATTATAAATCCATCTGACCTAACAGGGTTAGTAACTAGCTTTACAGCTTACTTTTATTTTGAGCACTGGAGAATGACCCTGCTTTGACATCAGGCAACCTTCTATCCTATTTTTGTCTGACTGCAAAGTTTCCATTAAGATCAACGATATCTCTCTTATTAATTTTTCATTTTAATTAAAATGGTTCAGTTAACCAATTCTCAGAATTGACTACTAGTTCTGTTTTAATCTGTGACAACAGTTTTTTCTGGACTCCAAAGGTGTCTCAGCATTCATAACTTATGGCGTATATGAAAAAGAAAGAATAAAACTGCCCTCAGGTATGGTTGTACTCTGATTAAACCAGAACTTTCCCTGGGGATATAGGCATGACTGTGAAACAGTACCGGACAAGGACAGCAACGTGAGAAAAGTGTTTGTTTCAATGTGTACATTTAAGTAGGTATCCTCAGTGCTTCCATTTTTTCAGAAAACTTACTTTGAAACTGTTTGGATTACAAAATTCAAACAAGCTCCATAGAACAAGCAAGTGTTTGTTAGCTTAGTTAGTGGATGGACAGTGAAACTTCATGGGCCCAGATGCACTTCCACAGCCTATACTGAAGAACTGGGGATATCTGTGCAAGAAGAGAATTCAATGTTATATGTTGCCACAGCATCTGACTCTTTAAACTTTTTTTACTGGAAAGCTTGTTTTGCCAAGCTTGTTTTCCTTTGATTTTTGATTATGAGAGTTTTCCCATAGTTTTTAGATTTTCTTCACTTTTCTTCCATAGTGTTTCTTTGTGCTTGACGGCTTCAGTTTTTTTCTTCTCTTGAGTTAACTAGCCAGCTGCTTCTAGGAAAGAACAGATAATTGTTGTGAAAATTTGGGAACATTCGGCATGCTCTAACCTTCAGTTTACAGCCAAGTGATTATTTGGCTTCTTGCCTTTGGACTGATTTTGTTTTCGTTTTCTGCCAACTTTCATTTTATATTCACCAGGTAGTGGGAGAGTCACAGGCCAGTCTGAATAGGTGCAAAAGTTGGACCAAAGAGCCTCCCATTATAAGCACCAGAATAGCTACTGTACACCCCTTGCCACCATACATGCCTACACTTGAGAGGGAAGAAATCTTACCCCATTATGTAGATGAAGACCTGGAACCCAGGACAAAGAAATAAAATCTCAGATAGCGATATCATGCAGGAATTTACATAAGGATCAAGACATAACCCCCATGTCTGTGGTGGCACTGCAGCATAATTTCCATTGGAAATGTGGCCTGTCTGAATCTTCATATCTGCCTTCCCTATCTGAGACAAATATGCCCGAGAGTGCACTTTAGTTTTCCGAGGTACCCAGTAGCAGCTATTGTAGATGCTATGGAAACACTTGCTTCCCAGCCTGTCAGGGACTGCAGTCTCTTCTCTGGAGTATCCAAAACTCCATTAGCACTCCAAAGCCATGCCCAAGTTTGCTCGACAAACGCCTTTCCCCATGCTTACTTTCATTAGTTAAAGAGACTCTTCCTCCTCTTGTGAATTTTTTTCCAGTGAGCTTGTTGTAAAAAGCTTCATTTTTTTATTCCTGTATTTAGTCTTTTGCATTTATTTCTCTGTCAGACTTTGGATATTTTTAGTCTATTTTAGTATTTTTCCAAAAGATATTGCCTTCAAACTACCTGGCTGCCTCAAATGTTTCTGCAGATTTTAAAACGTTTCCCTCAAACATTTATATTTTGTTTACATTGTTTTTTTCCTTCCTATTTTTTTGTATTGATACTGAGTTCAGATATCATTGAGTGTCTTATCTGTGTATTAGCGGTACAATATAGCAAGCACGATATTTGAAAGAAAATATTTTCACTATAGCGTATCTTTTATCATTGCATTGTAAATATTTATTGAGCTTGTTTACAGTATTCTTTCATAGCACTTTTTTATCGTTTGAGTTTTTGAAAATCATCCTATAAAACATTAACTCTCAGTTATCCTTGTCTGAAGCTGAATTAATTAGTTAGTGTTCTCCCGTAATGCCGACTCAGCTTTGTGCTTGGGTGGGATGTCTTAAAGTAAAAGATAGGTGCGTATGTTCATATTTGGTCCAAAGCAGTAAGGAAAATACTGAGAACTATTAAGCAAAGAATAGGCAATAAAGCAGAAAATATAATTATGTCACTGAACATAGTCCTGGTACACCTATCTCTTGAGTACTGAGTTCTGGCTACCCCACTTTAAAAAGAATTACCCCATTTGCAAAGGCAAAAAAAAAAAAAAAAGGCAAAATGGTTGATGGAAGTAAAAGACTAATTTCATGAGGAAAGAGCAAAAATAGACTTGGATGAAGGGGTGATATGACCGAGATTTTGAAAAAATCACAAGTGATGAACAGGAAGAAAAAACAAAATGCTACTCCTTAACTCTCACTGCGAAAAATCTAAATTACATTTTCAGACAGAAGCTTTGAAATTAACTGAAGGAAGTCTGCTCTCAGAAAAACTCATATTTCAACTGTTGAACTCATTGCCACAGGTGACATGGAAGCCAAAGGTTTTGGGTGGGTTCAGAGGGTGATCTGACAATTACATGGAGGTTGCTGTCAGATGTAATGAAAGTCTCTAGCTTTGTAACTGTGGTATCCTATCACTCACTTTTCTAACAGAATTTTCTTCTTATCGCTGGTGGGCAAACCTCTTTTAAGGGACTCAAGCCAGCATTTTCTTGACCACGTCCCAAGTGACATTATTCCACAGTGTAAAAAATGGAACAAACAAACAAACAAACAAAAAAACCCCCCAATCAATATGGTAAAAAAATCCACTCTAGTATCACTTCCATATTTTTATTATTGTTTTCCTTCCTTTTAAAAAAGGGTTGTGAGACCCTTCTTCATTTACAGCCATTGTGTTATTTGTGTCGTTCTTAACTTTGAAGGTACGTCATCACAGAGGCTAAATTTTGTTGTCAGTTCCACCAACAGAAAGTTCAATCAGCTTCAGTGATGCTGTTCCACATTACACTGTGCAGCTGGTTCAGCTACAAATATATGAAGTTTTCTGGACCTAGATTCTTGCTTAAGTAATAGAAGGCTCAGAAAGAAGCTGTTGATGCATCAGCAGCAGCAAAAAACCCTATTGTTTTTCCTCAGTATTGTAAACAAGTCCCCAGAAAAAAAATTAAAAATATTTTTCTATAGCTTGATTTAGTTTTGCTATTAGGTGGGAGAAAAATGTAATAGAAAGCTAATATTTGTTTGGGGTTTGCTTTCTGTTTTGGCCAAAAGAACAAATTCCTCTGGCTATTTATGTGACTTTTGATCTGTTTTCATATGCTTCCCACTAAGGAAAGCAGCCACAAAAGCTAACTGTTATTATAATTTGTGCTATGGTGGTATCCAAAGTACAACTAAGACTAGGTACCTAACACACAAGTACTATGTATTTGGTAGTGTACAAAAAACATCAAGAAGTGTTCCCTTGCCCAAAGGAATGAGTATATATTTGCTTAAGTACTATAGAAACCCTGAGTGTTTCATTTCATTCCTCTGGCTTTTGGTCACATATTTATAGCACCATTTATAGCCCTTTCTGGCTTGTTCTGTCTGACTTGATCCAAAAATATGCTAAGACAACCCTCACAATGTGTATGAATGGATAGGAATATGGCTTTGCAACCACAGTGGCAAAGTGGGAATAGTTTTCTTTTTGTTGCTATTTATTTAATGAGTATAAATATGAGAAGAAATATGACAAGATTATTTAGTAGTAAAGGAAATGTTCACCATACTTTATGTTGATAGTATTACACTTGACATGCCCAGTGTTGCAGTGGTGTAATTTTGCTTCCTGAGAAGTTATTATTCAGAACAAAGACCAACGTAGTGCAGAAACTGTGGTAAGCTTAGAGAGTACACTTTTTAGTTTTTCTCTTTTTCTCACTCCAATATGAAGGCTTACTCAATAATAACTTTCACAGTTTTCTACTGTCTTAACCAGGTTTCTTGATGTAGAGCAAGTCACTATTCCTCTTTCTGATGAATAAGGTAATCTCCCCTTCCCTTCGACTTGGAGATGGCGTTTTCTTCATCAAACCCAGTCAAATTATGGCACTGTACCACCTTCAGCCACTCAGTGGAATTGAACCTACTTGGGAGTCTGGCAAGGGCTAGAGTGTTCCTGGGGTACAG
Source organism: Pterocles gutturalis (assembly GCF_000699245.1). Lineage (NCBI taxonomy): Eukaryota > Metazoa > Chordata > Aves > Pterocliformes > Pteroclidae > Pterocles > Pterocles gutturalis. The sequence goes on from NW_010146080.1 coordinate 9,220, forward strand.
TAGCACCAAAGTGACTGATGCTGTCTTGTCTTTGTCCCTTTCACTCAGGAAATTGATAGCACAATAATCAGGAGCTATTGAAAATGTTCATCAGCCTTTAATGTGGTATTTTTTTTCAGAAGAGCATCACATGTGAGTTATGTATTCAGTGGAGGATACCTGCCCATGTCCTCCAGTGAGCTGCTGTAGCCTTCACATTTCCACAAAGGCTGCCACGTGTCTCCAAAAATTATACAAATCATTAATGCTGATAATGTTTGCCTTCCCAAGTTACCAGTTCCACTCATAATGTCCCCACCGTCTATCCCCAGCTTGCTGCAGCTCGCTGCTGCTGTCTCATTGCATGTCTGTCCTTTGTCTGATTCTCAGCCTCAGCATGGGCAGTTTTGGCGGTTTTATTACAACAGCTGTTACATTTGATATGCTTTCACTAAAAACTTTAGCTGCCAGACTCTAGTGAGTCCATATAATCTCTGTTTTCCCTTGTTAGGAAAAGAGCATATGTATCCCTCATGGTTGGAGAGAAAACCATGGAAACAAAAAGCAAGTGAACCTGAAAAACTCAGAAACCACAAGGCGACTAAAAAGGAACTTAAAACAAACAAACAAATAAACAAAATACCCCAAATATTACTTTTAAGGAAATACCATGGCAATTTTTTTTCCAGCCTTCCCTCATGGTTTTGGTATGCAGTACAATTAGAGCTTTGAGCAGATGCTGGATACAACTCTCTGTAATTATGCCAATCAAAAAAATCAAATCAGAGTAAAAATCCCTCCCTCCCTTAGTGCACTATACATTTTCTTCATCTGTTGCAATCTGAGTGAGTGAGTAACACTGCAGAAAATACTGCCTAAACATAAACCATCTAGTTTCTAGTGGACCTCCTTTTCTAGAAGAGTGGAAGAAATGCCTGCATTATTTGCTGTTATTCACAAATTGCTGAATATCCAGTCAAATTAAAAATAAATTTTAAAGAGACAGACAAAGGTGTCTAGGGATGTAAAAAGCAAGAAAGTACATGCCAAGGGCCAAGGTCTGGTAACCCTTGCATCCAATATTAAACAATTTTTGATTCATTTTTATTCTGTTACTTTTACTTGTTTGAATAGGAACGCTGCTGACATTAAAAGTCCTGACATAACAGCACAATTTTTCAAGACAGGCCAACTTCAGAAGAGTTTCTGGGAGATGATGAAAGGATGAAGCAAACTTATAAGGAATCAGCCTCCAGAATAATCTTTCAAATAAAATAATAATTGGCTCTGCAGATCTCTTTCAAGCATGAATTGCTGTGCCAAAGTGATGCACGTTTATCCCAGATAGAGAGGTAGTGCTGCATGGGGCCCCTTCACGGCTCTGCAGGTCTTGCACAAGGTAATGAAAGGGCTCCCAGCAGCATCTGGTATCAGTTTCTCCTTTGCCATGGCAAACTGCTGGTGTTATAATCAACTCTCCATGCCATTTGTTTTTTTTCTTCCTTTGTAGTCCTTGCAAGAGGTTTCTCTCTCAGATTTTTGATTTACTGTTGGGTTATTTCTTTGTAGCTTTCTGGTAATTTCTGACAAATGGCCAAGCACTTTGAAGTTCACTTTTCTGAAATGGTTTCTAGGGCTGGGGGAAACAGAGAGACCAAAATTCTGTTAATTCTAGGTCAACCCAAAAGAAGAGTGGTATGGCACTAAATACAGGGGGTTGAAAGATTTCAGTGGAACCTGAGGCCTTATGTATCTGCTGCCTGGTCCATGAAGAATGACATGATGTCAGTTCCAGGTATCATCATTTTGTCAGGTCAAAGGTTTTGGCTCCCGTTTTCTGTCTCCCTCAAGACAACAAAGTGGATCAAGGTTTTGAAAGCTGATGTCTTATAACAGTGCACCTTCTACCTTTTCCAGAGGTGTCATGATTTTCACTTATGTATATGAACCTGTGAGTTCATCTGCAAATGACATCTGTGCCAATGTTTTGATAGAAGTTTCTCTTAGCTGGGCTGGACCCATGATCAATACATGGCTCTTTCACTCTTTGCTTCCTATAGTATTTTAGAGCAAAGGTGCTGACAGACACCACCACAGTACAGTATTCATATAAATGCTGCCAGGAAAAGTTTGTTCTCAGATCTGGAAGTCCACGTGGAAATTATGTACTCTGTTCATTACATTGTTTTCCATTTGACCAGGAAAGGACCATCTTATACACCAACTTCTAAGCCATATCACACAGCATCAGGAATAGCCTTAATGTTATAGAATCATAGAATCATAGAATGGTTTGGGTTGGAAAGGACCTTAAAGATCATCAAGTTCCAACCCCCCTGCCATGGGCAGGGACACCCTCCACTAGACCAGGTTGCTCAAAGCCTGGTGACTACATAGTCAAGCCTGGCCTTGAACACCTCCAGGGA
>NW_010146081.1:0-1161 GCF_000699245.1 Pterocles gutturalis
GATGAGAGCTTTCCCGTAAAGCCCAGCGATGGGATTTGCTGGGATTTTTTTTTCAATTCGGGTTTGTTTCACGAGGTTGTTTTTTTTTTTTTTCCTTTTACTTTTTTTTTTTCTTCCCTTCCCCCTCCCCTGCTGGCCGATCCCTGGGGTTGGTGGCTGTGGTGGGAAGCCGGGCGCACAGCATACCGCTTTCGCTGATTCAGAAAGGAAATGTTCCTTTTCCTTTCGAGATTACAGATGGACACAGCGGAGCGTTGTGGTATTTTAGGCGATTTATTTTATTTTATTCTGCTGGAACAAAGAAACTGAAGCCTATTTTTTTATTATTTTTAGCGTCACGAGGGGCTTTATTTTTTTTCCCCTCCTGGCAAGCGTATTTTACCCCGAGAATTTAATACTTCAGACAAATAGTCTAACATTATCTCTTTTCTCTGGAGAAGAGATCAACTGCTTTCTCATCGCTCGCCCCTTCCCGGTAGTAGCGCTGATTGTAACGTACAGCTGGACAAGTGTCAGCCGTCCAAGACTTTGCAAACAGCCGGCGGAAGCTCAAGTTGTATTTATTCAGTTATTATTTCGTATCTCCTTGGGAGAAAGAAAAAAAAAAGTGGTACGAAAAGTACAAAATTATAAAGTAAAAAGTACGTGTGGCAAACGTGGTCTTGGGTCCCGAGGACCCAGGACTACCGGGCTGGCTGCTTGGCTTTCCCGTGGGCCAGCCCCAGCTCTCAATTAGAGGCGATTCATTAGGATTTAATAGCAGGTGCAAAGCCACCCCCCCGCCAGCAGCACTGCCGTTTGGGGAGGGAATCGTCTGGTTTTACAGCAGCCTCCAGCTCTCCCGGCTGGTTGTAAACCTGACTACCACTTTGGATAGCGGGGTGTCAGCACGCCTGCGATCGCCCGCACATCAGCGCTGCACTTCTCTTGGCTAATTTCTCCCTGCCAAGACATAAGGTGGAAATCTGCCTGACTCGATGTTTATTTTGGAAGACAGCGCTGTGAGCCAATGCACTGGGAGAAATTGGGCTGAGATAAAGCAAGCGCTGGGCCCGGGACTGGCTGGGAAGCACCGCACCGCTTTTGCTTTCTCAAAGCCCCAAACAGACAAATAAACAAACAACATCGGCGCCAAACTCCAGAAGAGCCGGGGGGCTCCCA
>NW_010146082.1:0-722 GCF_000699245.1 Pterocles gutturalis
ACGGTACTTCTGAGGGCTTTGGCAGGAGGGTGAAGCCGTCCCAACCAGGGTGTGCGTCAGCCCTGGGTATTATCTCCTGATGAAGAGGTAGAATGGTTGCTCTTAATGCAACCAGAATAATGTGTTCAATAGCTTAATTCTCTTTGGGAGGCAAACGGAGAGGCCTCAGTCCGGTGCTGTCTTTTCGGGTTGTGTAAATATTTGCGAGGGATTTGGTCCCCGAGCTGGCAGCAGCCTCGCTGGAGCCCCAGGCAGCGCTGACAAGCAGCTGGGGAGCGTTTTGCTCTGGTGTATGTAGCGGAGAGAGCTGGACAGCTCTGGTTGACAAAAATAAATGATTGTAATTTGGGTGTAGGTGAGGAAAAGCCCCTCTGTGCTCTTCCATGCACAGTTTCAGGGCGGCGGGCAGGGTTTTAGGGTGGGTTGTGCTGGTTCTCCCATTTCTGCCCGTTCCCCAGCGTGGCTGTGGGGTTTTCTTGTTTGACCCAAGCGCTCACCATCTCAGCTGTGGTTTTATTATGTCTGAATGGACTGAGCCAGTACCTGTTCGGTTCCTAAAGGCCTCATGTTTAGAAAAAAAATAAACCCCCAACACCTCCCCCCACCTCGGGTCTTCCCCTTCTGAGCTGGGGCACAACTTTCTGTGGAGACAGCGATGTGTATCTAAAATCTAGGTCGCGGAGGGAGGAGGGAGCAGCCCGCTCGGTGTTACCGGGGGCAGG
>NW_010146083.1:0-413 GCF_000699245.1 Pterocles gutturalis
TGGGACTGGGACCAGGCTACCTCCCCAGCCCCAGGACTGGGAACAGGACTGATGCTAGGACAGGAGCCCCCCTCCAGGAATTGGGCCATAGATGGGGTCAGGGATAGGATCGGGGCCAGAGACACCCCCTCGGGGTCTGGGACCGGGGTTGGGACGGGGACAGGAACCCCCCTCCAGGAACGGGGCCATGGATGGGATCAGGGATGGGACTGGGACCAGAATCCCCCACCCACCGGGACTGGGACCGGGGCTGATGCTAGGACAGGATTCCCCCCCCTCCAGGAACGGGGCCATGGATGGGATCAGGGATGGGACTGGGACCAGAATCCCCCACCCACCGGGACTGGGACCGGGGCTGATGCTAGGACAGGATTCCCCCGCCCTCCAGGAACGGGGCCATGGATGGGGTCAGG
>NW_010146083.1:426-8151 GCF_000699245.1 Pterocles gutturalis
CCCTTGGGGGCTGGGATCAGGGTTGGGACCAGGATAGGAGCAGCCCCCTCCGGGGATGGGGCCATAGATTGGATCAGGGCTGGGAGTGGGACCAGATTATCCCCCTTACTGGGAGTGAGACCGGGGTTGAGGCTAGGAGCATGCGTGGGATCAGGGCAGGAGGCCCCCTCCAGGGATGGGACCATGGACGGGATCAAGGCTGGGACCAGGGCTGGATCCCACCCACCCAAGACTGGGACCAGTCACCCCCCTGCTCCATCCAACCTCCCCGGGCCGCAGCAGCCCCCAGGTCCCCAGAGAACTGCCCCCTCTGCTCCCCCCATGTCCTGGGGTGCCCCGGTGCTGGAGCCCACAGTCCCTTCCCTGGGTCACAGCACAGCCACATGGGGGGAAGGGGGTCCCAGGACCAGCCCTGGAGGGGGAAACATGCCTCCAAACCAGTTACACGAGCCCAGTTTGGGGCTCCTGTCACAGCCACCCTGATGTGGGACAGTGTCCCACGGTGGGTGACACCGAGCCGTGCCCCATAGAGCCCAGGGAGGGTACAAACACACCCCAGGTGATGCCCTGCAACACATCCCTCGTCGCAAGCTGGCTTCATTCCCAAGGGAAGCGGAGGGATGAGGGACATGAGATGGCAAAGGGACTTTGAGGCCAGTTTTTGGCTCTAATTTTAGCTCTCGGGACTGGTTCCCACCCATCAGTCAGCGAGCTGTCATGTCAAAACCAGCTGCCTCGCCGTGAAGTCCCCGGGGTGGGGGAATTTTGAGAAGAGTAATTTACAGGGCCTGATTGAACACGGCTTCTCCTGCTCCGCTCTCATTTTCCTGGGATCTATGTGCCAGCAAAACGCTTCTTCCTTGGGGACGCAGGTAAACCCTCGGGAAAGGGGATGCTGCATCTCCTGCATCCCAGTGTTGGCGACCTTTCATCCGGGGAAGAGATTGCTGGAGCCAGGAGGATGTGGCAGAAGGTTTGCTCGAGGTTTGCTCCTTGTCGTGTCTTCTCCTGTGAACTGCTGGGGGTTCAACCACAAATGGGGGTCCAGCTCCTGCAGAGAGGAGCAGACCTGTTGAAGTCCCTCCACCAGGATGCAAAATATCTAGAGAAACATAAGGGCAAACTGGTCCATACTGGGGAAGAGAAGTCATATCATAGAGTCACGGAATGGTTTGGGTTGGAAGGGACCTTAAAGCTCATCTCATTCCACCCCCTGCCATGGGCAGGGACACCTCCCACTAGCCCAGGTTGCCCAAAGCCTCATCCAGCCTGGCCTTGAACCCCTCCAGGGATGGGGCATCCACAGCTGCTCTGGGCACCCTGGGCCACTGCCTCACCCCCCGCACAGGAAAACATTTCTTCCTCACATCTCATCTCCAACTCCCCTCTTTCAGCTTCAACCCCTTACTCCTCATCCTATCCCTCCACCCCTGATTAAGAGTGCTTCAGAGGTCCTACTTTTCTAGGAAATATGTCAAGTTTGGGTGCTGTGGGTGTGAGCTGGTGGGTTGTATCCCCCATATCCCCCCAACACCCTACAGAGATGCTCTGGGGTCTGTCCCCAGTGCATCCTGTCACAACACAGCCTCCCAAGAAGCTGCAGGAAGCCATGGAGGGCCACCACCATCTCCGTAGCCTGCACTCGCTCTGCAGATGATCAATGCCCAAGCAAAGCAGCGGCCAGGTTCAACCCTACCTCCCCAGTGGGGCTCACCTGGGCTAAAAAACTTCAGTTCTGGAGGGGGCTGGAGGGTTTCTGGGCAGGATGAGGCTGGAGAACAAGCCCCACCAAATCATGTGCAGGTTGCCCCGTTGTTTTTCCACCGCCGCGAGCGCAGAGCGAGCCCCAGCGCTCCCCTGTGAATTCCCCATCTGTGTCCGTGGGCGTCAGCCAGATCCTCCGTGTGCAGCTGGATATGATTTTGGGCTCCTTGGACCTCCTGGATGGGGTGGGGGGGACCATAAAGACCCCCAGGAAGAGGAGAAGGGCACCGATGCCATCTATTATTCAACAGCAGAAAGTGGCAGCCGGCTACAGAGGCATTAGCCGGTGCAAAGAGGATATGATTCAAACGTCTGGCACAGAAACAGTGCTGCAGAGATCTCACTGACGGACCTCCATGCCAGAAAACAAACCAAAAAAAAAAAAATTGCCTGTTTCCTTCTTCTGATGTAATTTGTTTGAGGAGGGAAAACAATACATCACGTCGCAGCTATTCGGGGCTGATAAGCGAGGAAGGACAAGCTCGTTGCTTGCACAGAGGGAGGGAGATGCCTGGGCAGAGCTGTTGAGCCAGGCTTAGACCGGTGAGGCTGTCTAGCATCCTGCTGGGATGCCAGCATGGTGCTGAGCCCATCTCCCTGGGATTTAGAAACACTTCTTAGGCAAGAGTTGGGTTAACCAGCCCATAGCACCTTGGTTTCATCCTCCAAATTCTTCTCCTTGGCTCTCTCCAAGGGTTAGTGGATGATATCCAGAGATTTGTTGTCCATCCTTACATGAACTTTGGCCCGTGGGGTGATCGCTGCTGCTCAGCAGCCCTTGCTTGGCGCCGTCTCCTGCAGCCTGATCCTCCGAGGTCTGAACACCCGCAGTTCCTCCACCTCAAGACAAAGCCAAACAACTCAAGATGGGAGGCCGGCAGCTTTTTCATGTTGAGGGGTGATTAATTATGGCTGCAACCGGCTGAGAGGTTTGGTCAGCGGCTCACTGTTGGATGCTTCAACAAGCAAGAGGCGATGTTTTTCTAAAAGCTTGTTCGGAGAAGGGAAGTGGTCCCCTGGAGAGTCCTCTTCCCATCAGATTTCTTCTGAGCCTGGTAAAAGCCCCAGCAGCTTCCACTAAGCAGGAGCTTCCCAGCTTTGCTGCCTGCTGTAGGAAAAAGACATATCTTTCCCTTCTTTCCCATTTTTCCACCTTTCTCCACTCATTTGGGTGTGGGGGCGAGGAAAGGAGGGTTGTTATCCTCTGATGTCCCCAGGTTGCACATCCCACCCAACTCATTTTCATCCTTCATGCAGGTGATGATCACCCATTGCCCAGAGGACCCAAACCAAGAGCCTCCCTCCCCCTAAAATCTCCATTTTCCAGCTCCAAAGCAGCTCAAACAAGCCAAAGAAAGAGGCAGATGTTTCAAATCCAGCTGAGAAGCGGATGATTTGTGCAGCTGCAATTCTCCGCGCAGCAGACAGAGGCGAGCAGCGATACTCATCGGAGCCAAGCTGGAAAGCAGCCTCGCATTTCCCCTTCACGGCTTCATTTTTCAACTGTTTTGGCAGCGATGCAGGTTTCTAAGACGCTTTCAAAACATTTCCATGTTGTCTAGCGAGGAGGAATGTGATACAGGAGCAGCAGGACTGGGAAGGTCAAGGTGGCTGCAGCAGAGCCCAGTGCTGCTGCACCCATGGGTGCAGCTTGAACCTGCGGCGCAGGTGGGGTGACACTGGCAGAAGCAAGGAGATCATAGAATCAGAATGGTTTGGGTTGGAAAGGACCTTAAAACTCATCTTGTTCCACCCCCCTGCCATGGGCAGGGCCACCTCCCACTAGCCCAGGTTGCTCAAAGCCTCATCCAGCCTGGCCTTGAACCCCTCCAGGGATGGGGCATCCACAGCTTTTTTGGGAGCAGATCTGATTTTGCAGCTTCCCAGTGTGGCTGCAATTTCCCACCAGAATGCTTGAATTCAGGACCATCAGCAACTTTTAGGAGTATATAAGAGGCAGCAAAACCCAATCAAGCTGGAGGATGAAGCATCTGTTTGTGGTGGTGAACCTCAACAGGTTCCAAAGCACCGTTGGGTGCTTTGGAGACATGGGAGGACCTTTGGAGCCAACCGAAATCCAAAGCAGGGTTGAGCAGAGAACGAGGTGTTGTAGGTGGGACTTGGGGCTGGAAAAGCACCATGAGCCAGTCCCTCTGTCCATCCATCATACACACACGTGCTCCTGCATGAATCTCCTCCTGCCATCCCCAAGGTTTTGGGGAACAGTACCCAACAGCCACAACCATGGTGACGGGTGAGTGGGTGCTGAGCACAGAAAGGCTCCCTCCACCCTTCTTCCACTCATCCCTGGAACAAGAACTGACAAGTGGGCGCAGGCAGGGCACCTTTGCTGTCCGGGGCCACATCCAGCTGGTACGTCTGGAGGAGATCTGATGGATGTGATGCTCACTGGAGCAACCAACTGGAAGCAGCAAGACTTGATCTTCTCCACATTGCTTCAGCACAGAGAGGGCTTTCCTCTGTGGCTTTAGCCATCTGGGTGCCTATTTTCTCTTTCCCAGTGGCGGTTGGGGGTTTTCTTAGCACAGCTTTTGTTTCCTCCTTACTGAGCACATGTGATGCCCCAGCCCTCCTCCTCCACCGACCTCAGGGCTTCAGAGCAGGAGGGCAATGGAGGTGCCAGGCTTTGAGCAGCTCATTTTTTCTCCAAGCTCCTACATAACTCATCTCTTTTGACAGCATTTGCAAACCCCAAGCGCAGGATGATGCTTGCAGAGAGGGATTCGGGTGCCGCCGTGACCTCCCAGGTGGCAGGAGCCAGCTGCCAGACCCTGAAGCACAAGGATCCCGTTGTGGCTGAAAGTGTTGCTTCTATAAAGACCTTAAATAAACACAACACAGCGGGGCAGGGGTGTTAAATTTAACCCATCGGCTTGGGCTACGTGTGCTGCGGGCAGTGCAGGCGTGCAACAGCAGCTGATGTCGCTCTGTACCGCAGCTGGCGAAGGAAGGGAGGGGGGGTCACAACGATGCTGAGGGCTGGTGGGGTCAGCCTTGCTTCCTGGTGGGTGTCATCCTCATCTCTGCTGCTGCTGAGCCCATCGATAGCTTTCTTAGAAGCAGAGATGCTGAGTTTTCTGCCAAATTTCATGTTGCTCTTTGCCTCTTCTGCATCTTCCTCTGGGACTGCCCAGAAAATAGTAAATAAGACTGAGATTAAAAAAAAAACAAAAACAAAAACAAAACAAAAAAACCAACAAACCCAAGGTCTTATTCAAGAGCTGGGTTTTGGGGGGGCTTTGAGAGAGTTGCAACAACAGGAGGTGCTGGAAGAGGCGGTTGGGAGGAGCGATGTTGCCCTGGTGCTGCTGGAAGGGGCTGTGCACTGATCCTGGTGTCCAAGAGAGCTGGTAGGCACATGTTCTGAAAATCAGTCCTCCTAAAAACAGCAGCAGGGACCCATCCATGTCATGGTCCAAGCCTAAAGTAGTGGTTGGGGAGAGGCTGCCCCCCAAAAGGCCCATTTCTCTGTTTGCAGAGCTGGAGAAGAGCCGGGCAGGGGTGGGTCCAACCACACATGGACCAGTGGTGGGACATGGGCAGCTGGATTGCAGGGTCCAGTTGCCCCCTAAATTTTGGAGTCCAACTACATGTGGACACCTGCTAACAGCGTGGTGGGACATGGTGGGCATGGACAGCCAGATCATGGTGTCCAACCACACGTGGACACCTCGTAGCAGTGTGGTGGGATGTGGTGGGCATGGGCAGCTGGATCGTGGTGTCCAACCACACATGGACATCTGGTAGCAGCATGGTGGGATGCAGTGGGCATGAGCAGCTGGATCACGGGGTCCAGTTGCACCCTAAATTTTGGGGTCCAACCACACATGGACACTTGGTAGCAGTGTGGTAGGACATGGTGGACATGGGCAGCTGGATCATAGGGTCCAACCTCACATGGACACCTGGTAGCAGCGTGGTGGGACACCGTGGGCATGGGCAGCTGGATCATGGGGTCCAGTTGCACCCTAAATTTTGGGGTCCAGCCACACATGGACACTTGGTAGCAGTGTGGTGGGACATGGTGGGCATGGGCAGCTGGATCATAGGGTCCAACCTCACATAGACACCTGGTAGCAGCATGATGGGACACAGTGGGCATGGGCAGCTGGAATGCAGAGTCTAGTTGCCCCTCAGATTTTGTAGGGTCACTGCTTGAGTGACTGACCAGCAGTTTGGTGTGAAGGTGGATGTGCAGCTGGGCACCATGGTGAAATTTGCTCTGGCTCCTCCATCTGGATGTTGGTTTATGGGATGGGGTGGTGGGACCCCCATAGCACCCCGTGTCTCCCATTTTTTATCTGCTCCTGATAGAGGGCCCAGCATACAAGAGCCACAGAGATGCTCAGGAGCAAATTCCCATCAGTGGTGGGGGGAAAACCATTTTACAGTAGTTTTCTGGGTTATTTTTCTCACTCTCAGCTCCCAGCAACGAAATTGCGGGGAACAGTGCAGGGTCCCACCCTGGAATCCCTTTGTTTCCAAAAAAAAAAATCCTTGTTCCCAATATGAGACTTCTGAATTCACTTCCTTCCCCTCCAGCTCCAAAATAACCTCCGTGTCCTCAGCGAGATTTGCGCTGAGATGACCCAGGGCACGGCACTGGGAGGGCAGACAGATGTGTGGACTCCAGACGGGCTGCAAGATGCCATATGGTGGGTGATGTTCCTTGTCCAGCTCAGCCAAGAAAATATGAGATTTGCTCAGCCCCAGGCTGCCCAGGCAGGGCTGGGAGACCACGCACACAGGTGATGTCAGGATGAGTCCAGCCCATGCATGGTCCCTTGGAGATGTCCATCTAAATTAACATTTCAAATGGGTGAAAGAACCTCACCAAGCACCTCTTTAGACCCCCAGCTGAACACGTCCTGATTTGATGACTAGGTGAGGATGGGGAGTGGAGCATTACACCTTCACAGTACTCCCATCACCCTCTCCAGGGGCTCATCCTGCCTTGGAAGAAGGTTGCTGGCATCCTCCTGCACTCAACCCTCAGCAGCTTCCCCATGGATTACAAACCTGGTTTGAAGCAGACCAACAGTAGGTCCACTTCAATTCTCAAGAAAAAACCTCCCTGCAGAGGATGGATGCAATTCAGCTACTCCTTTTTAAAACCCCTCCAATCATCAAGATTAATTTTCCTGCAATTTTTCCGTATTTTCTTGCTTTTTTTTCCCTGTATTTTCTTATTTAAAACACTAACTAAACCCAAACTGGGCTCACAAAGCCTACCCTACAGCTCTGCAACCCATACTTATCTCCCTGGCCATGGCTGGAGTGGGGTCAGAGCAACTGGGGAGGTGGGAAATCAGGTCCACATGGATTTCCCCTGGGGAAATGCAGGCTGATGCTGGGTGCTCTGCCACGGTTGTGTAATTTTTTTTAACCTCCAACCGGGCGAGATAGGAGGCAGTTGCTTTCCCATGTCTACCCCATGATAACCCACCCCCCAGAAGAGAGACCAGCCCAAAGGCTCCCTCCCAACTGGTGTCCTTGTCAAGAGGCCAATATTGTTATCTAGAGCCTGGCTGGTGTTTCTTCTTTGGACCTTTGCCACCGCAGTTAAAATAACTCTCCCGCCACTCCCAGCTTTTAAAGGTCACGTTCCAGAGATTAATCCAGAGTGTCTCAGGCCGGCTCCTTGGCTTGGCATCGCTGATGGGACCAACGCTGAGCAAGAGCATCGCAGTGCTGGCTGTGGTATCCCAGTGCTGGAGATCCCCTTGGACCTCCAGCACCAGGTTCAACATCCTTGGCCAGCTGGAGATGTAGCTATCAGCAAGACTAAACTAAACAGAAGCCAATTCCTCCGGGTCAAATGGTTATTTCCTTGTAAACCGGGTTCTAGCACTCAGCTGAGCAATTCTGGGAAGTCCAGATTTACAAAACAAGCTTTGGATGCAATAGTACTTCATAGAATCATGGCCTGGGTTGAAAAGG
>NW_010146084.1:0-3166 GCF_000699245.1 Pterocles gutturalis
AGAAAAAAAAGAAAGAGAGAGAACATCCAGTAATAGTGGGGAGAAAATTTCCCAAACAAGATCTTGGAAGTATCTATGCACACTTTTCCTTTGCCTATTGTAAATTTACTTTGTTCACCTGGTAGCTTTTCTGAGAATGTTGTGTTCTCTTAAGACAGAAATAAATAATTTGAGGTTGAATAAGTTGCGCTTTTCATAACTGAAAAGAGGAACTACAGAGTTGATTCGCACATGATGGGCAAGACATTTCATCTCCCTGTGCCTCTGTTTCCCAACTTGTAAACAAAATTTCATAGAATCACAGTATGGTTTGGGTTGGAAGGGACCTTAAAGATCATCTAGTTCCAACCCCTCTGCCATGGGCAGGGACACCCTCCACTAGCCCAGGTTGCTCAAAGCCTCATCCAGCCTGGCCTTGAACACTTCCAGGGATGGGGCCTTCACAGCTTCCCTGGGCAACCTGTACCAGTGTCTCACCACCCTCACAGTGAAAAATTTCTTCCTAATATCTAATCTAAATCTGCCCTCTTTCAGCTTGTGACCATTACTCCTTGTCCTGTCGTTGCACTCCCTGATAAAGAGTGTATCCCCATCTCTCCTGTAGGCCCCCTTTAGGTACTGGCACTGGTAGGCTGCTATTTCAGGCATTTTAAGATGTAAAGACATAAGCATATATGCGAGATTATTACAAACACAAGGCCTAAAACTCTGTCTTTGATATCAACCTGGTATTTAAATAAAGATCTGTTAAATGACCATTAGTGTCAGAGGAAGTCTAACCTTATATTTCAGTGCTTTTTGGATCAAAACTTTTTTCCGGGGCGTAGAGCAAATTTAACTGATTTGTAATAAGACAATTTTACATTTAGAGTCAACTGTAATTTCTGTATTTCATATTTCGTCAATTATTTCTGCAGCATTTCTGTAAAAATATTTATTCTGAGGTTTAAAAAGCTGAGAGTATTTAAGACATCTGTTTATTAATGTGTATGTTAGTGATAATGCAGTCATGGTTATTAGCCTTACGCTAAACAAGAAAAGCCATGAGCAACATTGTGCACTGGGCTTAGGGTACTGCAGAGCTGCCTGCATCCTCCTACCAACATTTCTGAGTGGCAGCATAGCCACTGTGTGTGCAGTTGAAAAATGGCCTGTGGATTGGAGCATCCCAAGTCATGGCTTTGGAGACAGGACAATTTACTCGTGAATACTGGCAGATGGATAAACAGGGAACCCCACTGTGTTCCTTGCTCCATTGTCCATGCCAACACAAATAACATAGATGACTCTGAAAAAGTTTTATCCATAAGTGGCACCCGTGCTATCAGAGAATAACGTTGCCCTGAACCTTATTCTCCATGTCAGTGAAAATTATCTGAACTTTGCTAGAATCGTCAAAAAAAGAGGTAGGGTAAATCATATATGTAGAAAATAAATAAAGTTATAATTATCCTTTTCTTTCAAATATTCATATTTTATGAGCTCAGGCTCCCTAAGTATTACCTGGGTTAGTGAAAGAATATGAAGAAAACCAGAAACCAACTCAACTATGAAGGAACCAGAAACCAAGGTCCATCTACCATCTGCGTGTTCTAAATCACCTGACCATACTAGCAGAAAAATCCACATAGATGTATATATAGAAATAGGAGAGAAACGAGGCACAAAAAAAAAAGTAAAGAAGTGAGAAAACAAAAACAAGTTTGTAGGAAAAAAGAGAAAAAATAATAGTTTGGTTGGTTTATTTTTTCCTTAAAAACACGCTATGATGTGTCTTTAAAGACTTGAAGTTTTTCAATAAGTTGAGACAGCCCTTTCAAAGACATCACTTCTTATTAGTGGTGGATATGAAGTACTGCTTCTAGTGGTGTCAGCTCAGGACAGGGAAAGGAGAGGTACTCCTGAGCCATCTGATGACAATAATAAATCTAAATAAATACATCCAGAGTACAGAATTAAATGCCCAGGTGATAGCTAGCTCCTGAAGACATCCCCAGTTTAGGACACTGTAAATGGTGATAACTTCACCCAGATGAATGGACCTACCCAGTGAGTTTCCTGGCTACTCACCTGAATCACTTTCTCAAGAAAATCTGTAAGCTTACTGATTACATTAAAGGGATTGCAGAACCTAATGTCCTTTCGTTATTTGCAAGAACCAGCAGTGCCACGCTGTAGGTATGGAAGAGTGGAGAAGGGGTATAATGCCTGAAACAAAATATTCCTGGGCTTGAAGTTGGGCCTGCTTTTTAAATCTATGATCGGTGATAAAATTGGTAATACTATAAAACCAAATGAGACAGGACAGGATATGATTGACTTTAAATGCCAATACCAGCCATTTAAAACAGCTTTTTTGAGTTCGGTTCTCTGGGGCTGGGACAGATTTCTCTGGCATCAATATTTTTATTTAAAGCAATAAGCAGGCACTAAATGGGATGAACGAGTAGTCAACAAATGCTTTCTATTCAACCGATACTCATGAAAGAAATTAACCAATGATATGTATCTGATACTGTTTTTCACCCTCATAATGTCTCCAGGAGAAAATCTTACCTATACTATGTGAACAGGGAATAGGTGTTCAGGATAAAGGCTACAACTAAAAACTGTCATGCGTTCGACTTCTGCTTTAAGATACCCAGTCCAAAGCGTAGACCCTTATGATGCCTCCCTTATTTTTTGTCTAACTCTGAAGTCAAAGTAGAACTGTAATTTTAACATTAAGCTTGTCCCAATTTCTAGTGTTCTGCCAGGAAACATTTTTTTTGAGCACCTCGATACCTATGTCATGCTAAGTACCTAGCCTAGTTAGTACATCTGTAATCTCTTATCTGCCTGTTTCAGTGTAGCAAGTCTTTTCAAAGTCCTCCAATTTATGACCTATACAAACATGGCACTCACCCACTGTTTTACTCTTTGTCAATAGGAGTTAGGACACATTTCTCCCATCTTCTGAGAACTTGCATTGACTATAAAGAAATTAAGATGTCAGGATGCTTGTATTCTCTTTTCTTGATTTATTCTTATTTTATGGACAATAATATATCAAAAGTAAGAGGGAAGAATATAGTTTTGTAACTTTGAGCTGTCACTGGGACAGAGAAGATCCCTACTTCCAGTCTCAGCATTAGCACTTCATAGAATAGAATAGAATCATTAAGGT
>NW_010146085.1:0-682 GCF_000699245.1 Pterocles gutturalis
AGGGCTGAAGATACAGGATGCAAGGTTGGGGACACAGGACAGAAAGCTTAGGACGTGGGGCACAAGGATGGGGACATGGAACACAAGGCTGGGGACACAGGGCTGGAAGCATGGGATGCAAGGCCAGGGACACAGGACACAGGGCTGGAGACATAGGACGGAAGGCTGAAGACACAGGACACAAGACTGGGGACGTGCGACAAAGTCCTGGGGACATGGGACACAAGGTTGGGGACACAGGGCTGCAGCCATGGAACACAGGGCTGGTGACATGAGACACTGGGCTGAGGATACAGGACACAAGGCTGGGGACATGGGCCACAGGTTGAGGACACAGGGCACAGCATCGGGGACACAGGACAGAGGGCTGCAGCAGGGCTGTGGGGCAGAGGAGGGGACAGTGCTGGGGACACAGGGCACAGGAGAAGGGCTGTAGGATGGGGAGTGGGACACCAGAGGCTGGCTGCAGTGGGAGGGAGGTGATGACCCTGTTGGGGACCCACGGTGGGTGCTGGGTGGGCACAATCCTGCCCCCTGGGTGCCCATCACCCCGCCCAGCCCCACCTGGGGTCTCCCACGCCCCCGCCCAGCCTGGCCCCGGGGCTGCCAGCCGCTCCCTGCTCAGGCTGGGCTTCAGGCAAGCCCGGATGGACCTTGCACCCTGCTCCTTTCATTTGGTATC
>NW_010146085.1:705-3291 GCF_000699245.1 Pterocles gutturalis
TGCATCCCCATGGGTGGGTCTGTGTCCCCCCTTGGCTCCAGAGCAGCGTGACGGAGACTCTTGGGATGAAAAACGTCCGACCAGCGGCCGTGTCCAGAGCAGATGCTGCCTGCAGACAATACGCGGGGACCGGAGGGGACGCCGAGGACATCCTGCTGATGGGAATTTAAGGTCACGGCTTGCCTTTCTGCGACTCGGTGGCCAAACGGCCCTGCAGCGGAGGGAAGGCTGGAGCCTCCTCACAGCGCTGGTTTCCAGAGCAGAACCTCTCCTGCCGGGAGGGAGATGGAACCGAGTGGCGCCAGCAGGATTTTGGGGAGTGGGAAGTGTCCAGCTGCCAGGGCAGGTGGCCTAAGACGGAAGGTAAGGTGGGGGGACTGATCTAGGGAACCAAATCTGTTGGATCCTTCTGCTTTTGGGGTAAACACCCAGCAAAAACCCACCTTATTTTTCAGGAGGGGGAGAAGTTGAAGTGTTTCATTTCTCATTGTCGTCTCCCCCCCACCAGTATCTCTCTGGGCATCACCACAAAACGCTTGGCCAGGGCTGCGGGGATGGGCTGGAAAGGTGGCAGCCGGGACAATATTCACACCCCTTATTTGGGATTGGTGTTGGGGAATTGCCACGGAGCTTCCCAGCGGTGCCGGACCCTGGGTTGGAATCGCAAAGCCAACAAATGGTGGGTTTGGGGTGGTGGGTTTTTTTTGTATCCCTGTAACTGGACTTGGGAGAAAATCCCATCAGCTCCATGTAGGTGTTGATGGCTTTTGTACCTTGCCCTGTCCCACCTGAAATCCCCGGTCCCTCTGTCTGGGGGGGAAGTGTCCTCATCCCATAGCTCGGCCGGTGTTGGGGGTCCCTCTGTGGGCAGCTGCTCATGCTCTCTCCTCCCTCTCTCCCTCTCTTTCCTACAGGAATTTCTGCTCCAACACCAATTTCCTTCCGTGCAGAGGCAGCGGGGAGGGGGCATGCGGGCTAGATGGTGTGCGGGGCAGGAAAGGTGGCGAGGTCAGGAATTTTATTATCAGCGTACACCACCCCTGCAGCGTGACCTGACCCAGAAACAACTGCAATCCTGCCTTGCAAGAAGAACGGGTGTCATTTTTATTTCCAAAAAAAATTCTGTACAATAAAGTGAGTGTGCGAGAGACAACAGATGCAGAGCTGGGTGGAGATACGCGGAGAAATATAAATAAAGGACACAAATAAGCCCGACGGTTTTTGTTTTTTTGTTTTTTGTTTTTTTTTTAAAGATGGAATGAAGGATGCGGAGACCAGGGGACGCAGAGTGCTTCAAAGGACCAGACTCAGTCACCGGCTGCAGAAGGCGCTCAGCTCTTGACAGGAGTGGACGCGGCCTTCGTGGTCTTCTTCAGGTGATGGTAGTTGGGCAAGATCTTCATCAGGAAATCCAGCTGCAGCGTCTGGGGCTGGAAACACAGGAGGTGGGGGTCAGGCTACGGCCGGCGGAGGACGGGAGGGTGGCGGCGTGTCACATGCGTGTGACACTCACCTGCGGGCGCTCGGTCTGGACGCGGCGGAGGCAGTCGGCGCCGTAGATGACGGTGTTCTCGGGGATCACCTCGTAGGTGTTGACGTTACAGCAGGCACCGATGATGCAGCCGCTCGTCAGGATCACGTTCCTGCCCACAAATGCTGCGAGAGGGGAGTTGAAAGCGGGGGACGGGTGCCTCGCTCAGAGCCACATTCTGCCCACAGTGCGGTTAAACCCGGCACTACACATCAACATCACAGGCTGCCCAGTACCAGGAGCCAGAGCCAGCCCAGCTCCCATCAAGGCACAGTAACACACCGGGGCTCTGCAGACGCTCACCAATGCGAAAACCACAACTTTGAGCCAATCTGCAGTTTGGGCAGAAATCTCACCAGGGCCAAGGCGCTAAAGCCTACACTTACCTTTTGATTCGATGACGTTGTTATCTCCCACTTTCATGGCTTGGGAATCTACAGGTCTGTGTTAAAGAAAGTGGTAAAATGTTTTGCTTTTATTTCAGAAGTTAAACCCTGACAGAGCTCATGTTTTCCCTGGACGGACCCGTAAGCATGGTGTGTCAGACAGCCCGCTTCACTGCACAGCAAGGATACAACACCCAACCTCAAAAACATTGTTGGTGCCGATCACCATTGGTTTGGGCTCCACCTCTTCCGTTTCTGGGGTAATATTTTCTGGATACCTGCAAGATGGGAAAATATATTACAAATTTTGAGATCTGAAAGATACTGTCCTGTCTGCCAGCTGCCCCTCAGCTTTGTCAGAGGCTGAGGTCACATATATCCCACCCAACCCAGCCAGACTGTCAGCGCTCTGAGGCAGCTTCCTCGTGCCCTGGCTCTCAGGATGAGATCCTGCCAGGATGAGACGGAGGAGGATCCACACAGGAAGGACTTCTTCCCTAGCTACAGCATCACACAAATGCACAAAAGGTTTGGGGTTTTTTTTTTTTAATTATAGCTCCCTAGAGTTTTTAAGCTCTCTAAAGAGCTGACACAGGAGCTGCCTCGAGAGCCTCTCAGGAAACACCACCTTTACAAACCCCAGCCTGGACACACTGCCACGGGGCCCCA
>NW_010146086.1:0-455 GCF_000699245.1 Pterocles gutturalis
GAGGGGAGGGAGGTCTGGTCCTTCTGCACCCTCCCAGCCCATCAACTTAACTGTGATGTTTGTGATAAGTTCCCTCAACTGACCCTGCTGGTTACTTTTAACCCTCTCTTTGCTGCCAGCCGGAGCACGAAACAACCCCCAGGCACAAGCAGGAGGTATTCTTTCTCTGGAGTATCTTAGTCCTCATCGGTGCATCATATTGTCCATCCTTTCCAAAGCAACTCTGTGTGTCACCCTATTTACTGGAATACAAGATGCACCGGGGCGGGGGGTTGGATGCTAGAGAAGCCCGATGAGCAGAGAGCTGGGGATCCGCCCCAGCGTGCACACTTCTATCCCACTAAGTAAGGTAGTCCTCCTGATCGTCCATGTGAGCAAGAGCCCTCCCAAGGCACAACGGCCAGGCCCCCACGCCGAGTCCTTGGCCCGTTGGGAAGACCTGGCTTCTGCTCGTG
>NW_010146087.1:0-72107 GCF_000699245.1 Pterocles gutturalis
GCCTCTAATGACCTTCTTATCCCTGATAATGCGAAGATCTCATTATTTTATGTCAATAAAGAAAGCTTTGAAATATTAATTCAAGTGAATTAAGTGTTAAATAAAATTTACCCTGTATTCGTCTATAAACTGTGTGAGATCCTGACCTATATTTAAAAGGCATTTTACCTTAAGTTTAGAAAAGGATACTATTTCACATTGGATTAAATCACATTTGCCATTTCCCATAAACTTGTCCTCATTTCAGTGTATAAGACAAATGCCTGATAAAGTTTTAGGTTGCATGTACAAATTGATGGCACATGTACTGGAATCAGGCAAGCAATATCCAGGAAAACACATACTTACAACCTGCCATAAATTACAATTTACCTACATCCTATGCATCCTCAGTTAAACCTTAACTGAGATGAATGGTCCTGAAGGCAAGGTGTGGGTATTGAATCTTTGTGGTAGAGCAGCTGTTGGCTGGCAAGTTTCACAGCAGCGGGTAGCACAAGAAAAGGAGACTGGTAGAGTTAAACAGCCTCTGCTGAGGATGCAACATCTGCACTATATGAGCTTTGGAAGATTTGGTTTCAACTGTTTCTCATCTATTTCCATAGACTAAATGTCTAGTAGCAGCTAGAATGCACTAAAGGTGCTCCCACAGCACACGGCTTTCTCTGTTTCATGTGAAAGTAGTTGAGTTTGTCTATTCTGAGACTGCTCCATACTGCCAACCAAAGTTTGTGGTAATTTGGGATAACATCTCAAAATCACACTCCTGATCTGACCTAAAACACTTATGTAGAAATACTCCTTACAAGGAGAGGCTACAGAGTACCCTCCTCAAAAAACTTACCATGGGATGAAATGTGTATTTAAAATGTTAGGAAAATCAAACCCATATTTCATATATTAATGGCTGAATTTAGTCTTCACATCCAAACATTTCATGATACAATCAAAATTGCTACCCACAGGATAGTGTGACCATCAGGCCAATCAGAACCCCTTAAGTGTCTGGAAAATCTTATATCACGCTTTCAATTTACTTTCTTCACCTAAAATTCAGGAACTATTCAGGTGTCAAAAAGGTCCTGCATCTATGTTACAAGGAAAGAGAGAAAGAAATTAAGACTTCACAAAGGCAATGAGGAAAAGAATTCAATTAATAAAAACAATTTTCTGTCTACATTACTGCAAATATGCTGAAAACTTAGAAATTCCTCTTACATTAAAAAACAATAAATTATCTTACAGATGAAGTTGATTAGCTTGATTTTCCATTATCCCCCATACTTTAAAGCTTGGAGCTTTGAACACCATGAAAAACAATGTCTGCACTTCAGGAGTATGAGTAATCTCCTCCAACTGTGCCCATCCACACGTCAGCTTCCTTAGCAGTCAATGGGGAGAAATAAGCACTCTCTGAGCAGGGTTCCTCAGACCAGTTTTAGATGTCTATTTTGCAATGAGCTGAGTCTAAAGGAAGTACCTCTTTCTCATTCTTTTCGACTACAAAAGAGAAGATTAGATGATGGCTGTAGACTTAAAATTTTTTTTTTGTACAGATGTTTACACACATTCTGTCAGATGAATCACATCCCAACTGTCTTTGGCATAATTTAATCTACAGAGTGAGATGAATGCCCTATAAGGGAAATCCAGTAGGAGCACTCTCTGAACTTTTCTGAAAGAAATACAGTAATCTCTTGACACGGGTATTTGAGATTCAGAAATTCCATTTCTTGTTGCTAAATTGAGTTCCTGTAATTTACTACCAACATTTGTAGTCACACTCTGTGATTTCATAAGCCCAGAGCCTCAAGTATTTGGATCAGATCAGGGCTCGCACATGCACAGTGCTATACACTGTGACCAAACCTGGCATGGGAACATATTTCAGCCTGTGCATTTTTTGGCTTCAATGAAAATATGTAAATAGATGCTTAAGTAGTTTGATGATCAAGGGATGATCTGAGAGATCAACTTAATGTTTTACAAAGTATGAGATGTAGAAGAAAACAACAGATTATAATAAAAAATGAGAATTTATTTTAAAAAAAAGCTAAAGCCATCAAGGGAAGCCAGTTACCTAGCAAGGCCAAAGAATGGCAGGTGTTTGATTTTGTGGGTTTTTCTTTTTTATACTAAAGATGAAAAATAATCCTATGAATAATATATGCACAATTCTCAGTAAGAAAGGTAAAGTTACTTATAACATTTCAGAACAGCAAAAAGTTTTAGCTCTGGAATACAATGAGACATCCTTTACAACACAGAGCAGAGAAAATGTATTCTTAAGCTGAGAAGTTTATGAACATTTACAGCCAGGAACTGAGTGCTCAAAAGCACAAGAACTCCATGGCTTTCTCAGACTTAAATCACTTTTACTAAGGGTAGCTATACAGTAATCTATTGGAAATTGCAGAGACTGTGAAACTGTGAGGTATCACCACATAATAATTAAAGAAACAAAGATTACTTGCTAAAGATGAGCTCAAACCACAAAATATAAATTTGAAACATTTCATCTAAATTTGGAAATTTTATGTCTGGAGATTTTATTATGCTATCATGAAGGGATGTCTGTCTGTAAAACTGTGGATCAGTGTTTTCTTTTCCAGTTTGGTCCTATTAACATATCAAATAATTGCTCCTTCCTCCCCTCCCCCCTTCCCATTTTTTGAGAAAGCGTTATTATGGTTATGGTATGTTATGGTTATGGTTATGGCTAGCAGTATGGTTAGTCACAGAAATTTTCTGCACAGCAAGTGCTTTGGGTGAACACATCCCACTCATAACAGTTTGGACAAGGAAGATAGGAAATTACATGAATGCAGTCCATGTCTAGGCACGAGGTTAGGCACAAGGTAAAATCAAACTGTGAGGCAGCATACTGAATAGGCATTTGAAATATTTTTTCCAACAGGGGATCAGCAATAACTCATGTGACAAATACCATGAAAGAAGATATGAGATCATCTTCAGTAAGTCAATCAAGCAACTGTTTCTCTGCTTTATCTAGGAAGTGCCTAGTTTAAAAAAAAAATAAAAGGAAAGTCTGGGAAACAAAACTCAGGATTCTCCTTGTCTTACATGTGGGTGCTCCCTCAGACAGAGTGCAAGTCATAGGTCTATTTGTTACCCTCCTGGAACCATACTCTGCTTTTTTTCCTTGTACAGGGTCAATAGTTGGAACAGAGAGTGCCGAACCCCAACCTGTGTTGCCTTTAGTTTAGTGGAAAAGAAAAAAGTGGGTGCTGTGAATTTTAACTGCTTAAGGGTGATGGAATTCCAGAAGTAGAAATTTAAATTTTCACTCGAGTATTCCATAAATGGGCAGCAGAATGCAATCCTTCTGTCTGCAGCATGCTTTGGACAAAAAGGGGGGTACTGCTAGGCTTTGCACTGCACTAAATTTGCTACAAGTTGTAGCTACGCTCTGAGTGCAACTGCTGGATAGGACTTACAGACCTGTGTTTTTTCTAAATGTGATACGTGGTGAGATCTCAGCCAAGTCAAAAAGCCTTTTTGATAGAAAGAGAAGCTGAAGAGTCAAGGGTTTGCGATATTTTTAGTTGGGGGAGGGAGGGCTTTTTGATAATCTCTTCAGCTTTGGTATCTCAACTGGATCCCATGGTCCCAATGAATGTCTTTTGTAGATGTGGGCACCACAGCAACTCTCCCTTCTAGAGAAAACTATCATGGTGTATTTACATCATACGGAAGGTGTCATACCCTCACTATTGCATTCCTTCCAAGGCCCCTGAGACCCTCATGTCTCTCCTGCGCCGAGCTCAGACATAGGATAAAACTATATGTGGTTCAAATTAATGTTTAAGTGATAGAAAAAAAAATCAGAAATTACATTTAGAAAAATGTTTTATATTCCTACTCAAAATGCCAAGGCCAGATTTTGCCTCCTCCAGCACCCTTGTGAAAGGTGGCATACTGCAAGACAAGTGGTTTCAGTCTGACCTGATCTACAGGACAGAACAGGATAAACAGGTGGTCACTGTCACTCAGCTGCCAGGCCATATAATTACCTAAAATAGCAATTAAATGAAAATTACTGCAATGGTAAGATGGTATTAGAGATCTGCTCTTTAAAATATACTAAGGGCATCAGAATTTTCAATTCATTTTATCTTTTTTTTATAGTTTCTTAACCAAATTGATCAAATAGTCATGAAACTAGAAGGCAGATTTATGTTCTTTGTGGTTTTGGTCACAAATCTCGTGATAGTGAAGACAAAGAGTTTCTACTTATTCAGCATGAAACCACAACACAGTGATGAAGTGGCACAACAACAGTGCAGGTACACTGTAAACTCCTTGATGAAGAGCTGTCTGTTGTGGCCTTGTGCCCACTGGTTTGCCACTTTCTGTCTCCAAGCTACACTCAAACGAGCCTGACATCTCGACTGGGGCCTTCCAGACAAAGCATGGGGTGATGCACCAAGACTTTAGTACTGTCTGTACCGTTACAGCAAATGAATCATGAGCATTCTTGGAGAAAACAGGTGAGATATAGAAAGTATTGCATTTCAGGAGGATGCAGTCAACTGGGGGAGGAAGTCTTAAGTGACATGAAGGAGCAATAAGCCTCTATTTTGATGGTGGCAAAGTCACAGAGATACCACAGTTTTAATGCCTTTACAAGCACAATTGCAAGATCAGGAGTTAAGTCTTGTTTTTAAATTGTGTTAATATACTGGAAAGATATTTTAGGAAAGAAAAGCAAAAGGTATTGCTCTACCTTTTGTCTACTCAGATGGGTAGAACTACATTTCCAGAAATCTTATCTACATCATATTGTTGCCATCAAAATAAATTGGTGGTAGAGAGACTTTCATTGGCAGTTACAGTATAAAATAAAGGTGAAAAGCTTATAGTGTGGGCTTATATATTTAGTTTTGAATGTATCTACATTAACAAGATACCAAAAAGAGACATAATGTTTATTTTTCTGTATGCATTCACACCGTTGCTTTATAGTGGAGTAAAACCCTGCTTCCCTTCCTCCTGTGTTGCAAGCTGCTCATGGAATTTCCGTAGCAGACATCCTAAGCCTTCCTCCTCCCACCACTGTAAAGTTCTGAGTAATGCTGACAGGCAGCATAGCAATACTTGAGATTTCTTGATAGTCACTGTAGATTTTAGGCCTTTTCCCCATAAACATATTGCTTCATCTTACAAAGATTAATTCATGTGCTTATTATCATGTCATTTGCACAGACAGAATACTTAGCATGCATAAGGTCAAGTGCACATGTAAGTCTTCGAATGACCCGGACATAGATAGTCCATATATTTGGCTATTTAGAAGACCATTGCTCATGCATGCCTATCAGTTTCAGTAGAAGGTTTGCGTGTGCAAGAGATATAGGGTCACCTTTCAGCTGATATCAGTGAGGGCTCCAGAAAGTTTTGCTGCTGCAAAGTTTGATCAGCACAGAACCATCTGACTAGCTGCCTCATTTCTTTTTCTCCCTCCACTGCTGGGCAAATTGACACATTTAGCTATTCTTCAGTATTTACTCTTCCCAGTAAGTTATACAGTTATTTACCTGAACAAGTTTCTCAAAGTAAATTTTAATAGATTTTTTTTTTCCCTAGTGAAGGTGAGTTCAACAGTTATGTAAGGCAGAGGCCAGCCAGAGCCTTGCTAGTACCCCTTGGTCCTGGCTTTCAACACAGTTGTTATTCCTGTAATGTCTCTCTCCCTTAAGCTGCAGCTGCCAAGTCTGTTCAAATGTGTGGCAGTTTTCTGCTGTGGGCAAAGAGCCACCAAGACTGAAGCTGGATCCATGAAACTCATTTCATGGCTAAATGCCAATTTCTTTAGCCATAACTCTCCATAGGTAATAAATGGTGGACGTATGCCACAAAGCAGCATTTTTTTGGGGGGGAGGGATGTAGGCACCTCTCTGTGCTGGAATATGAAAGTTTGTTTCCCCACAGCAACAAAATTAAGTTGGAGTAGTCTGGGGCAGAAAAAAAAGGTGGTGCTTTTTTTTTTTGATTGCTTTTTTCTTGGATGAATTTTAAATGGCTGTTTGTGAGGAAACTACTTTTATTCCAAACAAGGATTCATCTGTCTGCTTTTGCGAGGATTAAGTCTACACCAAGAGGGAAACAAAACTCACCCACATTATTTCTGTCTGTGCGGAATTTACAATAATGAAAAGAAAGCACCTCAGCCATTGCCATGGGGCATCTGGAAGGCTTGCATTTTCATCTTACTAACCAGCTTCTTAAGGAGGGCCATTCGCGCTTCCCTGGAAAAAGCTCTGCAGACAGCAGAGTTATTCAGCAAGAGATGTGACCTCTTCAAAATCTATCCATCCTATCAGTAAGGAGTAAAGACCAAGTCTGGTGGTGGAACACTCCCTACTAGAGAAACAAAATAGAGAATTTGCTTTTGTCATCCATTTCCCTTACTCCACTGTCATCAGTAAGGCTGAACAGAATAAAACTGACGGAATAATTTAATTTTGTATGTGTTATGATGAGTGCAGCTGACTGCTTTCTGCACAGCAAATATAAGGATAACCGTATCTATTGTGTACAAACTGGTATTTACTTATACACTGAAGTTTCTCTTCTAGTTGGCAGACCTTTTTTCTTCTGTACTAATCCTAGAGCCTGATATGGGAACGTTACCCTTTCCAGGATAAATTCATAAAACTTGGTGCTCTGCCATGTAGAGGTTACTGAGTTAGCATTGGATGAGCTAGTTGAGATGTGAGAACCAGTTAAGTTGCCTTAACTTTGGACTCTTCCAAGCTAGTATGCAATTCTTCCCAGCAGAGTTAATTAGCTTAAGCATCCAACCAGCAATTTTCACAGCAAACTAACCCAATTATCTCTGCATGATATGACACTGTGTCGTGTCTAAGCCCAAAATATGTCTGTTTGCATATGGGAAAAATTAAACACAGGTTGTGCCACTGAAAATAGCAGTGGGTGGTCTACGGAGTGGGATAGTTCCCTTCTGCCCTTCGTAGTATGAATATCTGGACTAATAACCGCATAGTGAGTACCTTGCTATATGCTCCATTTTTGTGCCAACTATCTCTTTTTAAGTCAAAACCACTATAAATACAGGGCATGAGGAGCTGACACTTCTAACTTCCAGAATGTAGCTGAATGCAAAAGCTTTTTGACATCCAGTTCAGCATTATCTATCGATTTTGTCACAGCTGAGTGCTCTCACCAACTTGGTTAACAGCTCCAATTTAAGCAGAACAGTGCAGATTTTCTACCTTGCACTGAAAGTGCTGATGAGTTACTGGTGGCTCCAGAGGGATTTGGAGATTTAAGGGAAACCTCTGACAACACACTTTTATCGACAGTGTGGTATTTTTATGATCTGCATTACTATAGTACTTCAGCTTCTCATTGTACTTATAAATTTATTGTTCCTGTTCCCAAGAAGTGAGGAAGCACTTTTCTTTCAATTTTTCAAAGATCAATGAATGTGCAGGGATGTTTAAAGCTTTAGCCAATGCCAGGCTCAAGAAATCTACAACAGATTTAGGATCTGAACACTGGTTTTCCAAAGGCTAAGGTGGGCCACTGAGCAACTTTCTTCCATGACAGTTCCAAAAGCTGTATTGGTTTAACTAGTTATTATAGATTTAGGATCTGAACACCGGTTTTCCAAAGGCTAAGGTGGACCACTGAGCAACTTTCTTCCATGACAGTTACAAAAGCTGTATTGGTTTAACTAGTTATTAGTCAAGTTATTTTTCACACTTGGATTATAAATATCCATCAGTCCAAAGCCTAAAGATGAGGCATTAAACTGATTCTTTTGCTGTTAACCTCAGGTTGACTGCCATCTGATCAGTCCATGGAAAAGTCACCTACTTTCACTATAGCCTTCGTAAACATTTAGGCATTTCTTTATTTCCTGTTTTCCAGCAGGAAGACAGTAATAGAATAAGATTTTCACTGCAAACCTCTCTTCCTCAACCTTTTATAGAAAAAGAACCTCATCTACATAACCCATGTTACCTCAAGGAATGTGGACTCGCAGTAGCAAACTTAGGGTTGCTCGCAAAAACCTTTAAATTTGAAGCTAACCCAGAACCAGTAGTATAACCCAGACACAGACCTTTTCTGACAAAACCAGCTGTTACTATTTCAGAGTGTTGCTCAATAATGTACAGTTCCAAGTATGGACTGGTCTTGCGTCAAAGGTCCCTGAAGAAATACAGTCAGTAGTCCAGACTCCTGTGTTTCTCTTCTTACTAAGTAATTATCCTCTTGCAGTTGCTGGGACTTGCCTTCTACATTTCCATCAGCACTGTGTGACTGTTACACTAAATGACAGCATGACTGTTTCAGCATATTTCAAAGACTGTGCAGTCAAGAAAGATGTCCCTTTCTGAAGGCACGCTGTGCTTTGTTCACTAGTTACTCCCACAGACATAATGTCAGCTTTGCATTGATCAGTGACAAATTTTGTCTTTTGTTCTCTTGGAAATTCAATTCCCTTGTAAAATCTGAAATTGGACACTACATGATGCATTCAGCACAAAATCTTAGACATTTTAGGTTGCACGATTTCTGGCTCTTGCTCCTCCATACACAGTTCAGAATGGACAATGTGTGGCTTTATAGCACTATCAGAACCACACACATTTCTGTGATAAATAAGGACAGTGGAGATTGTCTCCAGTAGTTCCCCTCAGAGCAACCATATAATACTGATTTCTACTTCCCATACCTCTTACAGAGCCAGTTGTAGGATATCCTCTTGCACTTAGAATAACCTCAGCTCTGTACATGATTAGGGATATCTTGGGGTGAAATGTAATATCCTGTATTATATATGACACTACAGTCCTTAATATGTTAGAGACACTTAAGAATAATAATAGCAGGCTAAATATTTTTAAATACAAGAGATGTAACCTCTGACAGCCAGTCACACCTTTGGCATGACTGCTTGGAGTTTTTTTTACATTCCTGGCAGTTTCTTTATAGAGCACAGCATATGTTCTTGTTCTTGTACATGCATATACTACAAAACATAGATAAGAATATATGAAATGGAAACAAGATCTTGTTTTGCTCCCTGCTCCTAAAGAATAATTTGCATGAAGGATGATGCCAAACTCACAATTTTGGACTGACGTGTTATAAAAATGCCAAACCAAATGATGAACCAACCTGTGCAGAAGACTTTAATCTCCAGGTCATTTTTTCCCTCAACTACCCCCCACCCCACCCCTCATTTTTCATTTTGTTTTGGGTTTGATTTTTGCATGGATATAACTTCCTTAGAACTACAGAATTATGAACTCAATAGTATCTAAGATATAAATTATAATTGGCATGATAAAGGATCCCAAGTGTATCTTTTCTGTAAGCTTGCTACATTAAGAACCTCTAACCAGGGATCATTGATGTAACAGATCATTACGGCCCATTGTGTCAGTTCATCTGTTGGGATCCGTGCACTACAAGCATGACAGATTTACTCTGCAGCAATTATAGTCTATTGTGACACTAGGATTTAATGAATATAAACAACAAACCACATAATCTGTTATTACAGAACACAGCTATGCACCCAGATGGGAATTAAATTCCTAGACATTGCCAGTTGCAGTTTTTAAAATTGTGACACTCAGTCTTCGTGTTATTAGAGGCAATGCTCTAATTTACAGCATACATTTGTCTCAACCCTGGCAGGTGAAAGATCTTCAGCATTTAAAGCCTAATGCTGCAAGGGTTCCATGATTTTATTTTTATTAAGTAAACATGATCTTTTAGGTTTTTAGACACTTACTCTGTCTTTCACTATGATACTAATTGTGCTGTTGTTTCAGCACTAGCACTGAAGATGAAACAAGCAAATACAATAAAATTGGTCACAGTAGTTAATGAAACACAGCAGGATATTCCTGTATTATTTCCAAAGAATAGATACTTCTGCATAATATTAATTTTTACAAAAGATGGGTGCAAGTCTGTAAAAATCACAATGACTGAAATTTTCCTGATTGATACAGCTGAAGGTCTGACCTAGAGGCATCTGATATATATTTGTGAGATTAATACTCTTTTTCAAAGCACATAAATGATCCTTCACATTAAAGGTGTGCAGTCTACATAAATTCACATTTTTCCCAGGCTGATTTTAAAAATCTGTCTTGATTACAGAGATTTTCAATTTTCTAATACGAGTTCTGGATGTGAGTACCTCAGTTATTACAATTATAGAGTTGGTACAGCTATATTTTCATCTGTGTAGATGGGCACTACTGGAATTGAAAACCCACCATAAAGAATAAATTAATGAGGACTTCATGTGGATGACCTATCTAAATGCCACTGTGAATTACCGCAGCCATGTACTTCTGAGAAGAAATCCCCAATTAAACAGGCTTCCACATATTTGTATCGAAAGGGCAAAAGACTTTTACCCTTACCTAGCATGCGAACACATTTGGCATTCTGGTCAGGACTATCAAATGAGATTTCTCCGCACCTCTGGAAAAAAAACACAAAAGGATGTATTTAGTTAAACACTCTGCGACAGTATCACTGTCCTTGTCCTCTGGTACCTCTGTTTATGTCTGGCACTAGAGATGTTCATAGACACATTGTTAAAAATGTCAAAATCAAAATATTTTCAAGTAGCCAAATTGTGAGGAAGAATGGTCATTGTTAATGTGTAAGGATGGGTCAACACTCTGTTCCAGGGTGTTCACAAAGAAAAACTTAAGGTAACACCTATTTCCATTGTATCTGGGGCTTAAGCAACTGCCAGATCCACGTTACTGTTTGTTAGCATCAGACTCAGGCCTCATTTACCCCTGGTAGACATTGCAGCCCTCTTCAGTATACTGATTTAGTTGTCACATGGCTGCCCCCTAAACAGGATCTGCAAAATGATGCACCTGAAAACAAAACAAACAGCAATGCTGATTCAACAATTCGTATTTCTGTAAAACAAACTTATTTTAAAAATGCACAACAGATATCTTAAGCTAATTAAGGAGAACTTTCACTTCACAAAATTTGAGTTGACCATAACACCTATGAGTAAATTTGTTTTTTGTGAAGCGTAAATAATTTACGTCTCTATGCTAACATGTTTTGTTAATGAAAAATAATATTCATATGTACAGATATATTATGAGGGCTGATGTTCTGTCTCTATACAAACCCTGTGAAGGAACATCATCACAGTTAGGATCAGAATACAAAAGTGCTGGGTTGTTTTCAAAGATAAGAGATCATTTTTGAGTCCTTTATGCAGACAGGCATGTCAGTTTAGCTGCCAGGAGAAACATAATTGGTGTGGCTCATGGGTCTGATCCAGCTCCGATTAAAGTCAGTCAGTGTACACATCCCGCTCACTTCAGTAGTGGTTGCTTTGGGTGCTACAAAAAAGATTCAATTTTCTATCACTACACAAAAAGCTCATGATAGGGGCTTAAGGATAGACACATTTTATAGATAAAAGTGGTCTATATTTCCTTATCTACATATTAATGGTTTTGGTGTCTGTGACCAAATGGATACAAAAGCACAGTGGTTCAAGTTTGGAAAAATCACTGAGAGCTATCCCTTTTTCCTTCCTCTTCCTTTCTCTTTCTCACACAGTTTCCCCTTTTCAGCACCTATGGCTTTCTCTCTTATGTAAGACAAAGAGGTTAGTACTGTCTTTGTTGTTGTTGTTGTTGTTTGTTGTTGTTGTTAATAGAAGTGACATTTGCAGCAAATTTTAAAACCTACAAAGAATCAGGTAGGTAAAAAACCCCAGACCTTCAAAGAAGATTAAACAGAGCAACAGTTTCATAAATGAACAACATTTGGAACTCCCTATTTTTAAAATAGCCTTCACCTCCCTCACACCAAAATAAACACAAACAAACAAAAGCCCATCTCCCACACAGAGTCTTTTAATATATATCAGTACATCTAAAAAGAGCAAACAGACATTTGTATTTACCTTCCTAGGTGGGAGCACATACTACTGAAAGATTGCAAAAGAAAAACAACACCCTGCATTTCAAAGCTAATTTTACAAATGCTCTTATACTAGCTCCCTGTCAGGAGACACAGAAATTTGCTATTTCTTCTTCTTGGAAGAATGCTAAGATATGGGCATCTTTTCACAGAAATCTCTCAGCTTCTTCACTCTTCATGACCATAAGTATACTTAGATAAACACAGATTTAAGAAAGCATGTCAAAATTCACTGTCTGCCTCACTCCTGAATTTACGCTGCTCTTTGAAAACTCTTGGTTATTTTAGATTTAGTCCCTCAGACATACTGTTTGTTCCAGACATATTGATATAAATGTAACTTTCCAGGCTGGCAAACAATGTCTTCCAATATCTAACAATACTCACCAGTCCTAGTGTTATGAAATTGGGAAAACAGCTAATGTTCCCCAGAGTCCACTAACATCCCGCAGGATCCATTATGATGATGGATGACCTTTGAAAACTTTGCAAGTAAGATTCAAGTAACTGTGCACAAGTTCATAGGCTTATCTGAATTCCCTTAGCCTCTGCAACCCACAGAGATGGCTGAAAATCATGCTATAACCATCACCCTAGGAGATTTTTCACTACTACCACTGCGGCCGGAAATACAAGGAGAAAAAGCTTCTGCAGTTATTTAATATCTGACACCAGTAAAAGTTCATAGGTAGACATGAATGGGATGAAAAATAAACTCTTACCAAACGTGCTTAGAGCATCTAAAAAAGACTAGTTGGATCAGGGATGTATAAAGTGGCACAGAAATGCAGCAGGGACTCGTATTTGCTCATCTGAAAAACAGCTGTTTCAGCATTTTTTGCTGTTACCAAATGTTTTCCATGAACAAGAAGTTAGGAATTACTTCAGGATTTAATCTTTAAGATTAAACTGAGACTTTGCCACCTCTGCTATGAATTCCTGCCAGGGCTGGATAAGCTTCTCCTGTCCTTTTTCTGGCCCTGCTTACTTGCCTCCCTGGTTTGGGTTTGTTCTGCCTGCTTGCGTATCGCGGTTGGTACTGAGAGATGAGGCCAAGAGTCTCTCCAGTCCCTATCCATTTCCAAACCAGTGCCAAAGCAGCTGCTCATGCTCTCCTGAAAGTTTCTAAGTTGGTTACAGAGTCTGTGGTGGATCCATCAGAGAGAAGGAATAGAAATTTGACATTAGATGCTGCTTGTTCTACTTTTTAATTTCAACCAGTCAGAAATCAGAGAGAGGAGGAAGAATAACCCTGGAAATATCTGCTGTACCTATGCAGACCTATTGCACACATGTAGATCACCATATATGTCTGTTGGAGAAGCTGAGAGAAAAATATGAGATCTCTTTTAAAAAGACCAGCTGAACAGCCTCTAGAAGCTGCTGCTTGTAAGCAGCCCTAGCCGTGTTCATAAGAGTCAGGTTTGTAAGAAGATAGCAGTTTTCTGTTCCCATTTTAGAGAAGTAAGAGTATCAGTGGTGAGTTGTTAAGAACAAACATATTATCCAGTTAGGAAGAGCAATGAGCTCAAACAGCTGCTTCTGAACTTCATTTCCTGAAATCTATGATGAGGCTGAATTCATAGTCCTGACTTATATTTGAAACTCACTAAATTTTCAAGATTTCACTCTCTAAAAATGTGATAAATCATATTCTTGGATCTAAATGATCCCTGAATTTGAGATATTTTAAAGCTCAGTTTGGGCTTCATGGTTAGCAGGACTGGGTCTGCTACACGTAGTCCTGGATGTTGGGCTGGTGATTTTACAGAGGCAGCCCTGATTAAAATAATGCCATTGGTTTTCACTTCCCCTGAAGTGAGAGAGGATTTGTTGTTGAAAATCTTAACACAGGTCAGGCTTAATAAAGAAGTGGGTAAATACAAGTAAAATTGATCCCTCCAAATCTTCATTATACCTTCCTATCTCTTGAATCACTGAATGCTGGACTAGACTGTATGTTGTTTTTTGTGTTTTTTTTTTTCTTTCTTTCTGGAGAAGAGGAAAGTACAGTTACTTTCAGTTAATAATATTTTCAGTAATACAGATTTATTTCCACATAGGATTGCAGCCTGGAATTCATTATTCATGTGAGAAAGTATTTATATTTATATAAGAAAATAAATTAATAAATTATCTGCTCTCAACTCCCCTTTCTGCAATCAGATGCATGCCATGATTTTGAGTCTGTTACACAAGCTGATATGTGGTAAACTATAATGGGACTTACAAATCTCGCATGGAAAAAGAGACCAAATCACGGAGCAGCTCAAAGTAGAGCTTAAAAAACAAAAAGAAAAAATAATTAGAGTTGCTGTTAGAGATTAGGGATGAAAGGACATGATATTCAGAAGAAAGGTGACATGAACTCAGGTCCTTTGATGAGATAAGTAAATTAGAAAGCTTAAAGCCAGCCTGGTTGGCTATGATGGCTCAGTACCACCTGTCGGAAAAGTGAAATACCATATTACACAGGCACCATCCTCTTTAGCGAAAAGACTCTGCTGGAGGAGGGTGCTCTCAGGCAAGTTGACCTCTTTGCAAGATACTAGGAGGAGCAGACAGGACAATAGGAAGTCTTCTGCAAGGAGCCCTGTGGCAAAATGGTGTAAGCAAAACTGCAGAAAAATAGGGCACAACTGGCAGAAAAAAAGTTCATGCAGAGAGTGGACAGAAAATCAACTCTAGTCAGTTGTACTAATGTAGTAATGCATCTTATATTACTTCTCTGGTATTATGTGATCATTTATAGATTGGGTTTCCATTTCCAGCATGCCTGGGCTCACACCACCTGCATTTGAGATTCAAGATATGTATCAATAAACAGGCTGTATATACCCCAGACAGAATATGCCCTTAGTTTTTATGTTGTGGAGAAAACTTTATCTATTAAAAAAATGTTTTTGAAGTAATTTTGTCCACCTATCTGTATGGTAAATTGAAGCATTACGTTTTAAGAAGAGAGATGCAAATCCAGTAATTAAAATAATTAGGGATAAATTCTTACCTATGACAAAATTCAGCAAATGAAGATCTGAAAGTGTCTGCCATGAGAATTGCAGTAAGTGGCATGTTAATTTCCTGCTTATTAATTGCACATAATTAACATTTAACTAGTTTAATAATTTTAGAGTGTATAGTGTTTTAAAACTATAAGAGCTTTTCTGGCATGAAAGTTGAACATGCACAATTTTGACCTTATTAAGCTGCAGACAACCAAGTTTTCAAAAATGCAGCTTAGTCAGTTACAAGGTTATTGGAGTAGGAACCATATTTATAGGCTCCTTCACTCTGTTCTGTTCTGCATGTCCTGAGTATGATGTTCAACACATATGTCTTTTCCAACATTGCAATAATCAGTACTTAATATACATGGTCAGACAAACATGTCAGTAATGACTGGATAATTTTCTTTTTGCAGGAGGTGACAGGGATTATTATACCTCTAAATAGAGGAGATGATCGCATGCTGGATATTTTTCACGAATCCATTTGATTTATTTTTCTGAAGTGTACCTTAAGTTAATATGCTTTGCACTTACCAATAGCAGAAAGAAGTTAATTCTACATAACCATGATTTTTTTTTTCAGAGTACTGTGTATAATTTCTCATTCATTTAGAAATTAGAGTTAAAAGATATACTAACAGACATCACTGATTAAAAGACTTTAGGGCAGAGCAAACAGCTTCTATGAAAAACTGGATGACCTCAGAGGCAAAAAAATCGCTACTTTTAGTCATATTTCTTTTTTCCTATTACGTTCCTTTCTCAATCACCTTTAAAAAGTACTTGAATAAAGTCCTCTAGTATCTAAAAGCATCATTCTAATTGCCTAAGGATTTATAGATGTAAAAAAGCAACACTACTTGGTAAGTCTTAGCAATCTTTTATAAAAACAACTGGCCATGCATGTAAATAGATGAAAATTAAGGACAATGTTTCACAAGGAGTCAGGCCACATGCTCTTCATCTTCAGGCTGCCTGGGAGGAGATTTAAGGTGGATTCATCCCAAATGCTGATGAAGTATCAGAATGTAGGGACTGTAGGATTTCAAATGCCTTGTTACACCTGTGGTATTTCCAGTTCTGTGTCTCCTCTCTGACAGGGACAAAATAAAGTACAGGAACTACCAGAGAGCAACCTGTCCTGCCTGCAGCCTTTTCACAACCACCTCCCCCAGAATGAAAGCCTTGTAATAATATCTGTTAGAGATTAAATCAATGTTTATGTAAAACAAGGAAGCTCCCTACCAATACTCTGCGTAATCTTGAGATGCACTTAAATGTCAAATACTTTTGAATTTTGCTGAGTCTATGCCCATTGCCTTTGTTGGCCTTAGGAAAGGAAATTAAGCCTTACTTTTTATTTTTTAGACAGTTTTTGTTTTAGAGACAAAACTTTATTTTCTCATACCATACTTTATTTTAAATTTAACAGGCCCATGTTTGATAAATTTTCTCTAGAGTGAATGATTGCCAAAACCTTGCTCTCTTCATATAACCCTGAGCTGCCAACTCTGAATTCTTCAAGAACTTAGCCTTTCTTACATGGAAACGTGTATAATGAATACAGGTTGAGAATGGCATATATAAACATTCCCATTGGTGGCAAATAACACTAGAATCTTTCCACTAACAAAATTGTCCAAGATCTGTAAAAATCATGATTGTTTACATATTACCTCCCAGGCCTTATTAACAGTTCCTGTAATGATTATAGATAAAATATTATACTTGCCTGAAAATTTAGACCTACATTTGGCAAGTTAAGTGTTCGACTAAATTGGTCTGCAAAAAGAACACTTATCCTGAACTGGTATGTATTGTGTGCATGCCCACCCATTTATACATGTGGTGTAATCACAGCATACCGACAATTGCTTTTGAAGTACTATTAGCAGCCAGAACATTACATTTGCTGCTCTTCAAATTACTACTATTACATTGCAACTATTATATTGCAGCTATACCATATTTCATGGGCAAGGTTTCCAGCTTCCCTATTTAGTATCAGAATCGAGGCATAATTAAAGTGAAAATTCAGTTTCTATCAACATCCAGATGATTTGCTGCAGAGAAGCATAGCTATGCCTGGGCAGACTTGTGTTGATAGTTCTTCCCATTCCAGGCTCTCCCAGTGAAAGAGGAGGTTTCTCTTCCCTCCAGGAAGTTCAACATGTTGCTCAAATAAGCTTTCAATGCTGTCAGTGTCAATCTCCAGCAGCACCCTGGCAATGCATTTCATTCTGGAATTTACCATGCTGTAGACCCTCAGCTAGTCTGAACAGAAGAGACAGCAAAATAAGTAATTACAACTAAATTGAGCAATAATTCCTAACCAACCATTGTTGCCAGTAGTCAGCAACTTGTTTGTGGGCTCAATAGCCTGAGGTGAACCTTTAGGCAGTTCATTTTCTCACAAACCTGTGATTTACTATGGTTAAGAGTGGTTTGAAATGGATTCATGTTGCTGGAAAATGGATATAGCAGTTTAACTGCTTTGTTTTCTTCTTCAGTTAAGGAAAAAAATGTTTAACAGTGTGTGACTTCATTAGGGAGGCGCCAGCAGCCCTCACCCCCCTGAGAATCTGTCAGTGTTTCAATATGGCATCCCTACTCTTAAGTGTTTATAACATGGGCACTGGGAGCCAAATCTAGAATTACTAAACAATAAAAATGTTGGGTTTTAATAAGCAATAAGTCACAGTTGAGTGCGCCTTAACAGGCAAGGCACAACTTGTAGGCATGTTCTGAGGGGGTGCCATCATCCAAGAAAAGTTAAAGAGTAGGCTAATTTTTTACCCTTCTGGGATGAATCTGTATTACAGTTCATTTTGTTGTTTACATTTTAAAGAATGCAAAACATCTCTAGATTGCATAATGGATCCTCCCACCACAAAAACAGTTCTAAGTGGGAGGGAAGATGGGGAGGAAAGTACCAATACTAGGGAAAAGGCAAATTTGTTGTCTCTATTTATTGTTGCTCTGATGTGAAACATCAAAGTCCTCTGTATTTAAACATTCTCTGGACCACATAATTGTCTTTCCTTCTCCTCTGAGTTGCAGAGCTGGGCTATTCTCCTATCTGCTTTCTATGGTCACTGCCATTTTAACTTTCACTTTCTCTTAAAATGTCTAATGGGAGGAAAATATTGTATTAATTTGTGAAAATTTAGGTCTCCACTTCAACCATGTTTTTCTCACATGTTTACTACTGATTTACTGGATCAAAGGAAGGGTTGAAACCTTAGAAGTACCAACTGACACACCACTAGAAGCAAATCAAAGGTCTGTGGGAGAACAAATCTCCTGAAGGGTCTCCTCAGGCAGTTCAGAGAAATGTGGGAAAAATTTTGGCACTTGCTTAATTGTGTGTACCCACTACATACTGTATGCTTTGCACACAAAAGCAAAGTCTCAGGAAGGACAAGAAGACTGAGTGCCAGTAAGCCGACACAGGGATTGGGTTCCTCCTGCCTAATAAGACAGTCTCCCTGATCACTTTGTGAGAGGTACCCAGCACCGCTGGCCATCTGCTTCTCAAGAGCTGGGCATTCTTGATTCCCTAAAACATTGGCATGCACCGAGGCAGTACCGTTTCATCCTTTCCAGGACTTAATTT
Source organism: Pterocles gutturalis (assembly GCF_000699245.1). Classification (NCBI taxonomy): domain Eukaryota; kingdom Metazoa; phylum Chordata; class Aves; order Pterocliformes; family Pteroclidae; genus Pterocles; species Pterocles gutturalis. The sequence goes on from NW_010146087.1 coordinate 18,607, forward strand.
TTAAAGAGTGGGACTTGGTGAGAACAATCCATGCCAAAAGCATAACCAAACTAGTTAAGGTGTTCACAAGTTCACCGCTTTCACTCACCTTCTGGCATAAATGCAGACTTTGGTAACAGAACTAGCACTGGACCAACAAACCAGGTAGGAGAGAGTTAGAGACCATCAAACAAACCTCATAACATACATGTGGAAGGTCTGGTCAAGCACCAGGTTGAGCAGGAGAAGTTAAAACAGAGCACTTACAGGCAGAAGTCAGAAAACTACTTATTCCTGGTTCCTCACTTGTGCACCACACACTGCATGGGTCTGAAGGTAGCAGGGTCCCAAAGATAGCTATACAATGACTGCAAAATTGGTCATCCCATTAAAAAGTGAGTTTTCCCTTTCTCTTCTCTTCTCTTCTCTTCTCTCTCTCTCTCTCTCCCCCCTTGTTTTTTCCTTAAAGCAACTTTGTGTTTGATGTCTACCATCCATGAGGAACTCTGCAAATAAAACTTTATATGAACATAATCCTTTCTGCAGCACTGTGTTGTCAAATAAGGACCTAAGGAAACCTGGGTCCAACTGCTGTGCAAAGGGGACACAACCAAAGAATGGCTTTAGACCTTGTTTTCCTTAGCTGTTTAGGTGATTTCAGTGTGTTACAACATGAAATCCTCAGAGTGTATCTCCTGAGTTTATCACGACCACTTACAGCTCTGCTCCCAAATTTGATCCTGGTTATCCCTCTCAAATATTTTGATCTCTTCTGCCTCATACTTATTTTTAAACTCTTTTGTCACTATAAGCAGTGAAAACATTTTCTGGAGCTGCATCTTAACTGTCTTCAATTGCATTGTACCAAGGACCTGATAGAAAATTTTGGAGGAATCTGTCCAGCATGTTGCTAAAAACATACTGTAAAAATGGGTATCATCTCTAGTGCCCACTATAGATGAACACTATACACTACTGCAGTTTAGACAAGGAAGTCAAACCAAAAACCTAAGTAACCTTAGTACTGCAAAAATGACTTTCAGAACTTCAAGTACAGCCAGCATACATGACATTTCTACATGTAGAACATATGGAGCTAAAAAACAGCAAGTGCTGTTTTGACAGGAAAAATCTGCATTTTAAAAATTGTCATATTAGAAATTGGGGAAGAGCATTTTCTGCGTTAAAAGAAAGTGACATCGATACTAACATATCTTTTTGACAATTTTCAAAATGGGATTAATAACATATCTGGAACTATACAAATGCCATTGTTATCAGGAAACATTTAGATGCTACTGCAATTATCTCTATGAACATATTTCATATACAGGGAAATCCATGTTTCCAAGGTTGCGGTCTTTTGGAGCAATGCTAAAAAAGACAAATTTTCTCCATGAAAATAATTTCCAGAAGCATAAACTTTCTTTCAGAGTCTTTTTTTCTTTCTTTCTTTTTCTTTTTTTTTTTTTTAAATGTGTGAAAACATCAGTTCAAAACAGGTGTATTGTTGACAAGTGCTGCACAAAGCTGCTCTCACTTCTCACTTCTCAACAGATTCTGGGTACAATCTCTTTTAGCCAAGACTACATCTATGCCTGTCCTTGAGATTGTAGAAGAAAAGGACAAAGCTCCTGCAAATGTTTCTTTTACTTGTGGTAAAAATCATCAAAGGAGTTTACACAAGGAGATGCCCATGTAGCTTCCTTCTTCTCTTGCAAGCCAAAGGCCTTCCCAAGTGATGTGCATCTTGATTCCACATACAATAATGGTAAAAGCATTTCATTCTAAAGAGGCTTATTTTAGACTGCAGAAACAACTGGAATAAAAAAACAGTGAAAAGACTCCATGGGAACGAAATGTCCCCTAGGTCTGCACTCAAAGTCTTCTTGAGCTGTCAATCATCAGTCCAGAAAAAATAAAGCCATCATAGTTTCATAGCTATCTGCAACTGTCATAATCCTGTTTTGCAAACAGGTATTCAAACAAGTCTGGAATTATACTGTAGAGTTCACTTCCATGTATAACCCAAATAAGTTCCTGAGCATATCAGAGGGTAAAAGACCTTTTAAGTCACCCTACTGCAAACACTTCACCTGCCATGTTTCATTTTCTTTACTAAGTTTTCATCACTAAGGAACATGAAAGTATTTTAGACTTGATTATGAACTGTATTTTTACAGAAGGAAAAAGTTCATGTCCATCACACTTGAAATAACTATGACATACAGTAAAGCACATTACATAAGACAGGTAATATTTAGTAAAAAGCAGGGTACAAATTAATTTCATAGAATGCCTCTGTACTAAACCAGCTTTCTTTGTAATAGAAACAAGAAAAAGGAATTAGTTACTATTCTTTCAAGCATTGCTAGGAAGAGACAACACCTGCTATCTATGGGAGCTAAATGAAGGTTAGAAAAAGATTTGTTTGAATGTGGTTCCCTCCCTTCATCTGGATTTACCTTCTGAAGATAAATTCTCTTGAAGAGACATGTCTTCCTGTTGCACATAGTACACCTCAAGTATTTTGCAAAAATGGAAAGGCTGTATCTCCTGTTACTCCCTGTTCAACCAGATACTGCTTTTCTCGGAGGAAACTGAGAACTGTACTTCATCTGTAGAAGAGAAAAATGTTAGCCTGCTAACCTCTTGTTGTCATGGGAATAATCTTGCATTGCCTTTTGGCCTGATTTTGATCATGTCTTTCACTCTTAGCTGCCAAAGTCAACATGGTGAACATACTACTCATGCAGCTTCTACCATATATCCCCTGCCTGTCTGTGCAAAACCAGACAATGCCTTTGATATTTAGGGCTAACCAATTTGATTCTAATATGCATGGCATCATTTCTAGTCAGTGTCTGTTACCAACCTTATCACCATACATCTGAATTTGTTGCAGCAGGCATATTAAGTAATGTGACTAATATCTGCCATATATAGTTGTTCTTTATATGGTCCCCCAAGGGGAAAACTGGGTGTACAATGTAGTGTTTTCTTTTCAAAAGATTTTATTTTTTTATGTGCTTGGCTTTGTCTTGTGCTATTTGACTGTTATTATGTATTTACGTTAAAGACAGGAGTGAAAAACAGCTCCTAAGATCTATTGTTTTTCAATTTTTGCTTGAATTCCCAATAAGCTTCAAGAAAAATCATTCCCGCCCCTGTATATTTTCAGACAATTGCTAGGATACTCAATGCCTTACCTAGTTATTTCTTTAAATTAAGTCTCTGTTTGGGTAGAACATGTATTTTATGAAACTCCCAAATAATTAACATCTACATAATATTTAAAACTATGGTGGACTTTTTTGAATCTCACGTGAGGGAACTGAACTCTAGATTTTTAAGTTTGTAAAGGAAGAGAGATGGAAATTAGCCCACTTGATTATGGAGAAAGCCTGAATGTCTAACTCTTAATCAACTACAGTCAGAAGGATTTAGATGACTCTGTAAGCATAAACATCTGCTGTACATTTGGACCACAAAATCAGTGTTAATCCTAAATATTAGAGGCTGGATTTGCACAACAGAAGAAATGTTGTCCCAGTTGCCACACAACAGCAAGATGTCTGGCAGGTAGAGCAGAAATAAGGGAACTGCTCACCCTAAGATGTGGGATGTCCAGAACATTTGATTATAGAGGGACTTGTCATGGTGAATATGGCCAGCATGGGCTGTTTAACAAATCTAGATTAATCAGACTTTTGTGAAGGAATTAAAAAGATTGTTTTAATACTGCTTTGGTCATAGTTGTTAGGACTGTTTGACCACTTGGAAAGAGTACAAAGTGAACAGCACAGTACAGGTATGAGGTTCACTAAGAACTAAAGGAAAATATGCCATGTTCTTCACAGTGAACAGAACACCTTTTCTGAAGCTATGGGTAAATCCTATTATTTCTTCATAGCTTTAAAGAAATGGCAAAACACTAGGAAAAATGATGTTTACAGTTTTCCTATTCTATTTTGTTATATACCTTTGTATATAACATATAATGCCTAAAATGAAGCATAAAAATACAGTTATAATTTGTTGGGGGTAAAGATTACTGAGTGAATTATACTTTGTGGGAAGCCGTGGTACATTTAGAAGTTGTGCAGTGCAGTGATCAAGAGAAAGGAGAAGCACTTTCCATGTCAGAATCAGAAAGCACCTCTTATTAAAAATTATCTTTTTAGAACATTAATGCATTATTACGGTGTCTGTAGTATTTACATATGGCACTTGTCATTCTTCACAAAGGAGTCATGGTTTCCCATATACTGCAGTAGACATGAGCCATGTGACTCTGATAAAACTGCACATATTACAAGTGGTACATCTGTAGCATTTTAAAAGAAAGAACAACGAAGTTTTATACAGAAGCAATTAGAAACTTTGTTTAAACTCATTTTCCTAGCATTCACAAAAATTATTTTGAAACAGAATTCACATAATACATAAATAATTAAGTTATATATCTTGTCTGACTTTATATTAAAACTTAAAGGTACTGTTAATTTTATGCCACACAGTCCTAATTAATAAGCCATCTGAAAATGCTGTTCCATGCAAACATGTCTTTCAGTGTAAATGTGCTGAGTTCCAATTAAGCAAGGTTTTGAAGTACCTCCTGTTTATATGAAAATACAAGAAATTACCATTTGGATCCAAACTCTTATGCCTCGGACACATCTGTATTATGCATGCAGATGCATTTTTATTATTTGAATGCTGCCAATACAAAGCTAACCTACTGACTGATGACTGCAGCAGATCTCATGCTGAGATTGATACAAACAATGTAATGAGTTTTTACCAAGTCTCTAAACATGGAAAACACTTGGTGTGTCTGTGACTTTGTTTAGATCTTTCCATTTTTATGTTAATTATACTGTAAAATAGTAGCCTTGAGGCAGCCTAAGTTTTACAGTTAGATACTGTACAGAAATGGAGAAAAGGACTGAATACACAAACTTGCTAAAGGTCGCTAATCCACTGAAAGAGGAGGGAGTAACATTCCAGTTGCCTCTAATTCAGTGTACTATTTCTTACATTAACAGTATGACTACATTTATCTTGTTGAGTAATGGATGAGTAAATACAGGAACTAATAATGCAGACAGATGTGCACTCTCACCTCCTAAAGTCAACTGAGCAGCTTGAGCCAGAAAAATCAGCTTTAAGGGGAGGTATTTTGAAAATAAGTGTCACATTAAATCAGAAACACTGTAAAGATTTTGTTTCCAAAAGGCATCTCAGTGACTGAAGAGCATGGTTATTAAATCAACCCTGTGCTTGTTGACCACTTGGTTTTTCCTTATGGACCTGTACATACATAAATCCAGCACATACAGGTAACACGTTGATGAGCATATGAGAAGCTCCATTTGCCTCTGCTCTGAAAAGGGAATAAAGACCCTGACTGGTACAACAGTGATTCTTTAGCTAAAGCTGATCACCAGCACCCCCATTTTCCCTCCCCATCTGGAAGGCACTGGGTGAATCCCTGGAGTATCAGTGGGTATCACATATTGACAGCAAAAGGAACCGTGAGGACATGTCTAATGGAGAGGGTGAGCATTGCCAGCTCTACCTGTCAGATGATCTGTTCTGCATTTAATATTGACACATTCATCTTACATGAAGCTAATTAGATTTAGACAAAAATGTGAATGAAGATAGAGATGAAAACTTCCTTCTCAGAACTTCCCTTCAAGGGGAAACACAGAAGAGTTTATCCTAATGAAATGTCTGTTTCAGAATAATCAGACTTCATAAAAAAATCACAGAACTGAAACAAAATAGATTCTAATTCTGAAAACAATCACAAAACAAAAACTTCTGAAGTAAAAAAACCCTTTAAGTAAGATTAATCTTCCCATCTGGATGTACAGTAATCCAGGAGAGGATAACAAAGTTATTGTGTGGGTTTTTCAATGTTTTTCTTGTGTTCAGTGTGGTATTTCACAACTGACTGGGGCCTCCTTCCTCAGTATGTTGGGAAACATCCATTGCAATATTAGATTCTATAAATGAAAAAAAAAATAATTTGCCAGATATCTAACTCTTGTAACATAAGGATTTGTCTCTTTGAGTAGCTCAGTTTCCAGACATTGCAAAATTAATCTACAGATGACAGACAGCCTTCTTAGGCCACTGGAAATAATGTTCCTGCTGAGGAGCTCGACTGACACTGGGCTAGTGCTGCTTAGAAAATTCATCTTCTACAGACAGTAATTTCCCCAGGGACTGATGTGAACAGCACTCAGCATCCCCCATGTGCAGAAAAATCAGGCAGCAGTCATCAACTCAGATCCCAAGCAAGACTCAACCCTGCCTTTCTGGAGAGCAGAAAGGCAGCTTTCCTCTCTACGTCTAACTCCTAAACCACCATCACTGAATAAAATTACTGTCTTCTGTTGTTTTAACCACATACAAGTTAAATAACAGGTCCTGTTCATCACTGAATGTCCACCAAATTCAAAGCCACCACACATGAGTGGCATTCTGGACATTACTGTGACGGATGACTTAACCCCTCATTCAAGGCTGGCTACTCACCTCTACTAGATGCTAGCTGTTTAGCTACTACTGAACTGCTATGGTGGTGTTCACTAACAACAGCATCTTTAAATATGATGTGGGCCACTCTGGTTAGTATTTCGAAGTATATTGGTTTTACCACAGTTATATTGCTTTCTGAGAGAAAGCTCTGTCCTAAGTCCACCTCCCTTCTCAACGTGGAGATTTGACATTGCTTGATCACACATTTGTTTTTATCTGGAGACTACATAGAAAGGATTAAAAAAGCCTATTGTAATAACACAGAAGCCTGGAAAAAAGATTAAAAATATGTTCTTCCCATGGAAGGGATGTTAATCCAGTATCAAAAACTGTTTAGGCTGTGATATCTTTGGAAGCTTACGGATGTAACCTTACAATGGTGTGGTAACTATGAAGGGTCTGACTGGAAGCAAACAAAGCTCAAATTCAATGTCATCCTGTGTATCCTTTACATGTTATATCCCACTAGAGCAGGGAATTTAAAAACAGTAAATCACTATAATCCCAATGGGAAATCAAGGATGGAGAGTTTCCTGTCCTTTGATATTTAAAATCAGAAATGCTGATGTTTTCTTTCAGCTTACTTTTATTGGTTTTGCATAATACTTGAAACAATACATAAAAGAAATATTTTACAATTTTGTTCCTGAACACTTCCACAAAACAAACACAAAATACCACAACCTTGTCTGCTCTGTTGACCTTCGCCACAAGTGTCCAGGACATGAGTGTCTCCACCCACCACCCAGCTACATAAAGGATTAATATGGTATTTTTTAAAGGGAAAATCAGGAGTGTGCAAAGACAGCTTGAGAACTCATAAGAAGAGATAATGGGGAAAGTATGCTGTTATGAGGTTCTCCAACAATCTTTACCAAAAACACAAGGCACAGTGAAAACTCAAGGCTTCTTTTATGAAGAAGAGCAGTTATTAAAAAAGTTCTCAGTCCTCTGTAGCTGCGTGAGGTACAGTGCAACAGTTCACAAGTGTAAATCTCTAAAGCTTTTTCTAACCATCTATGAAAATAATGTCTAACCATAGTTTTGAATCCTGGCAACCTGTATTTTACATTTGGCAGCTGGAGGACCTGATAACTGCTACTCAGCAAAAAGAAATTAACTCTCTTACCTCACCTCCTGCAGAGAAAACTAACAAAAATAGTTTTAGTTAACTAGCAAAATAAATATTACTAATAGTAATAGTTAACTAACAAAAACACCAATAGCCTTCATACCGAAACACTGACACTTTCAAAGTCTGGCAGAAAAACTATCCCACGCAACATCACAACAAAGCAGCTTTACTCCCAGAGAAGAGACAGCATCAGCAAACCTTAGAAGAAACACATCTCATTGACCAGTCCATATAAATGGACTTAAACTCAAACACTTAAATGCTGGCCTTCTTCCAAATCAGAAAGGGTTAATGTATTTATTTTCAAACCTCATTACATCCCATTCAAAATGAATTATTTTGCCCAGTGTACAGGATGTACATGACCAAGTGCAAATTTACACGAGAACACACAAACAAGCTACAGCCTCAATTCTTCAGTTCATAATGTGTAACCATCCCTCTGAAGAACAAAACAAGCGATTGATAGCACCAGCTCAGTGATACAGCAGAAGTGGAGGAAAGCAGATCAGTTCAGTCTTTGGAAGAAATTTAGAGTAAGTATAAGGACCTGAAAGAGGAATTTAAATTCATGCTTTTGAGAAAAGTACTTTCAAATCTCTCATAATCACAAATAATTAATACTTTGCTATAGAGTCTTTTTACATCAGTTTCTAGGAGCTGACCAGTGCTTTCACCAGAGACAAAGTGTTATGAGGAAAATTGTTCTTCATGCAGATTTTAGTAAAACCTCATTATTTTCTGAACTTTCCAGTTTGGACATGAAGGCTTTGTCTACACTAGCAAATTAAAGGTATCAGGGACTGTTCCCTGGCAATGAGGCCAACTAGGACAGAACAGTTCACATTCATCATATCAAATTCTTTTAGTCTCCAAAACAGTGGCTGCAACCAAAATGCTACTGGGGCCCTGGCCAGTGAGAACTCCTCAGACTGTACCACAAGTTCTTTGGAAAAGTCCTCATCAGCCCTGGCCAAAACTGCACCCAGTTATTGCTAAAAATTTAATTATATAGTTGACAAATCCCAGGACTTTTTTCTACCACTATTGAATTTGTTAGCATGGGCATAGCCAAAGAGTGGGTTTTTTCTCACCCAGCTGTAGGTGTCTGGAGCTGAGTAGTTCCTGCAGCCCCCCCCCTATTAGAGTCAGTGGGGGTTTTGTTTGTGGTGCATACTTCAAGGGTCCATTCAAGGGTGAAATGGAGCACCCTACAAGCGTCTGTTTCTCTCTGTGGATTAAAAAGCAGCCCACAGTGACAAACTGAGTGAGATGAAACCCACCTAAAGATTATACTGCTGTGAATCAAATCAAACCCCAAGGATCAGCACAGTCCTCAGAACTGCTAAAATAAAGAACTAATAAGCAATGCTTGAAACTGAAATATCATGCGACTGCTTCTCCCTGGAAGCCTGGCAAGAAACCCAAGTTCTGAGCCTCCCTTTCCCTGTTTGCAGTGTGAGGTTTGTGTGTTTAATTACCTCACAGGGATGTTGTGAGGCCCACCTACATAATGTTTGCAAAGTAATGTTTGTAGAGCACTGTATGGTACATGAAAAGCAGGAAGGCAAGCCAGGCACCGAGGTGGAGACAGAGCAGGCAATCGAGCTCTGGATTCCCATGTTTTTGTTCACTCCTCTGGGAGCTTTTGCACTGTGGCTGCAGACATTTAGATAGCTCAGCCTTGCAATTAATTAATTATTTTCTCGGTATGAACTGTATTGAGGGTCCCTGTATAAGACTACTGTTTACAGACAGCTTACAAGTGGCTGCTCTTTTCTACTGCATGTTACGTCCCCGCATAGCTACTGCGTTTGTAGCGTCATGGGTTTTCCAGTCAGTGCTGACTCCGGACAGTGTTAGCTCCCAAGGAAACTGCTTAGGATATATGTGTGAAAACAGCACTATTAAGGGAAATAATACCTATCTGAATTATAACAATCCTTACCAGGGACTATTATGGTGATATTTATGCACTTGTGCGGAGGAATTCACTTTGGGCTCAGAGCAACTGGGAAAAGCCAGAGCATCTAGCATGAATGGTGGCTGTTTAAGCAGGGCACAATATTGCTCCTGTTACAGACAGCTGGGAGGAAGTCTTAGAGGGGCATCATGGTCCACTGACCGCACACTTCTGTCTGACAGCTTTGAAAGAGACCAGCAAGAAAAATCTATGCCTATTAAACAGTGGCAAACCCTGCTCCTCCTCAGGGAACAGTGAGAGCTGGGAGATGAAAATTCAGTTGCCTTAACCATTCCCTCCAGAAAACAAAAATATCCTACAGCTTAAGGCTCCGTTTTACCTTCTCTGTGTTTGCTCAAATGCATTAAAAGAGCTGGAATTGCAGAAAGCTGGTCTCTGGCTCTTGAATCCTGAGAGTTTAAGCAGGCAGAGATGTAGTTATAATCTCTGCGCATCTCCCATTTAAGCCATTTGGCTCAGTAAGTCTCACAATAAGCTAGCCTGGGGCTGGCATTTGAGTGCCTGCAAAATGCTATCTGCACAGGAACATAAGACTCATCCAAATACAATTTGAAAGTATGTTGTCCAGAAGGTGTGAGCTCTCCTCCCTCATTTCATTAGTACTAACACTAGGCACCCTTCTCTGTTATTTCTTGTTACATGCGCTGTTATGATACAAATTCTGTGCTTTAAAACCCATAGGCATGGCCAGGTGACTCTCCAGGAGGTGCTGACTCCTGTTGTTTAAATCCACTATACCTTTTCCATTGTCAGAGACACATGAAAGCTGAAATGGTTTTAGCTGGTGGGAGAGTAGTACTTCATAGCCAAGTTTCAAGGTGGAAATCAGTGTAGAATTACACTCAGGGTTACAGCAAGGGCCAAGAGGGAAAAGCCTTCCTGCACTGCCAAGTGCTTCAAAGGAGAAGGATTTATGACTCCTTTGAGAGATCAGGATGGTGCCAGCTGTTGATGGTAGCTAATATGGCACAAAAGAGAGGTTAAATTCACACTGCATTTAAAACCCCTGAATCAATGGAATTGAACTAATATGAATTTAGTTTGAATTTCTGTGAATAGTGTCTATAAAAGTTGATGCAAACTCTAGAAAGCATTTTATTTATCCAGCTTGCTTTCTCCTTCATAGGTTATAGTGTTGATCTTCTCACCTGTCATTTGCATCCTGCTTCTACCCTGAAAAACCACCAAGGCTGCTTGAATACTCATTATTTTTACTGGCCATAGATATCAGTTTTTAAAGCTAAGATGGTGGACTGTTCATAAAAACTTTTGTCTCATTACTGAAAGCTGCAAAGATGTCTACGTTACTATTTCATATTTACAGTTAAAATGAACTGTCCATAACGAAGGCATAGATATTAATGTGACAAAATGAACATGATGTGAGAGGAAGGCATAGAGAGTATAAAAAAAAGATAAAACATTTGCGAAAAGTTTCACAGCATGAATTAATAGCTTGTTCCTAGAAAACACAAATTCTTAAAAGATATGCAGATTTTCTATTTTCAAAACTGAATTTTGTTTTAAGAATAAGAAAAGTATTATGAAAAATACATTTAGCATAAAAGAAACATTGCTGTATAGAGCATTGAAAAAAGTAGTTAAATCTTTACTTTGGAGTAATAAAACATATCATTTCAGGAATAGATCTGTGCTTAAATAGATGTTTGCTTGTTAATTTATTTTTAAATTGGTGAAATTTAAATTATTGAAAATAGAAATCTCAGTATTCGTAGCTTGTATGTAACAAAGGAAAGTTGTATCTGCAGGGATCAGAAATAGTGTATCATGGCAATGTCTTGTTACTAAGAGTACAATAGCAGAGAAAGGTTACTTGCCCACAGCTGCTGTCCTTTGGTGTGTATTCTCTATAAGCATTTCTTGTAATCGTTGCTCACAGACACACACAAAAATCACCACATCCACAGAGAAAGATGCAGATATTTTGCAGATAATGCTGTACATCAGTCTTTGTCCCTATCTCTTTTGTTGCTTGAACTCTAATAGTTCCGGAAAATAGTATGGACTGGTGAGAGTTAATAGTAGGTTAATGGATTGTTAATGCATATGATGCATTTTTGCTAAAAAGACTAGGAAGTTCCTCTTTTGAATTCTTACTTTAAAGGTACAATTTTCACTGCGGGAGAATGCAGCCAATGTTCTCCATGAATCACTACCTAGTGGAAAGAAGTGCTTGGCATCTCAGGCTGAATAAAGACCGAAGGTTTGCTCTTCAAAGGTGACATGGTGTCTGGAGACTTCAGTAGTGACAGGAAAGATGGTGAAGCTGTGACCAGTGCTCCAGGCAGCAACTTTGCACATCTCAGAGCTGAGGACATGGAACAAGCAAGGTCACCATTTAAGCTCTGACACCAGTGAAGTGTAAGAGCAGACTAATGCAGAGTTAGACAGGAAAACACTTGCTACTAGTATCTTACAGCTTCCAGTTGGAGGCAAGTCCAAGATGTTTCCCTGAATGCTTTTCCTTTTAAAAGGGAAGACGGACCTAGCATGCAACATGTGTTTGGCAATCCAACTTATAAGGGTAGTGTCAAGCTGAAATCTCAATGAGACAAAATTTTGATACTATTTTAAGGAGGAAAAGGGGATGATGCAGGAGAATAGCCTCATTCCTACAAAATGTGGCATATATGAGTCTACCAAACAGGTCTTAATCTTCCAAACCTTCCTAGATGAGAAGATGACCACTGGAAAGGCCATGTTCACGGAGAAGAAGTAGGAGAATGACTGGACATGGTACAGGTAGTGACATAGCCTGAGTTCTGTAGAAGAGAAATTGTGTGTCAGGAGGAAGAGGCATGAAATCCTACAGAAACCTTACAGTATCAGTAAGGAAGAACACTGAAAAATTCTTCCTGCAGTTTACAGCCAGCTACTCTGCAAGTGGATTAAAGGAGAACCTCTTTCTCCCAGCTCAAGCAAGAAATCTTGGAGAGAAAATGGAGAAAGGAAACTCAGGTAGTGAATCCAATTTTTTTTTGTTTCATTATTGATCAGGCAGAAGAGTTCTTGAAATTGTGTATGAACCTCTGGACAAGACCAGAAATGTATGAGATGGGAACTGAGGTAGTGGTATAAGCTTCACAGCTCTTGAAACTCAGTCCAAGGAAGTATTTTTCTTTATGAACCAAATGTGCTGACAAGACCAAATCATCATTCTTTTCTTTGAGTAGGCAGAAGCTAGGACCAAAGCTTTGTAAAATATCACGAATGCTGAAGACAGTGAATGGCAGAAGCTGATACTGGGAATAGCCCTAATTCCCATACAGATCCTTCTAATACAAAAACTTGATTTAGACATGGAGGTTCATGACTTGTAGATAGATGTACAAATTATCTGAGAGGAGTGAATCATGATAGCATCCTGAACCAGGCACTTGTGAAAAAATATATATGTACCTTTCCAAGCTCATCACAGAGCTCCAGCTTTCATTTTTGTTTGTGAAATGTTAATGGCTACGGCCTAAAGCAAAAGCAAAACACTGTCAGCTCACTCCGTTTTCTGCCATGTAATTCCAGGATGGAACGACACCAAACCAGAAGGAACACTCTGTTACATCCATCTTACAGAGAGATGGGTAGTGCCTGGGATGAGTGGTAACCCTAAACTAAAGGTATTAGACCCCAATATTAGGAAGCAAAATCTATGGCAGAGAAAATAGAGAACAATAAAATCTAAGAATTTAAGAGTGAGAATAATTTAATAAAAATTATCCTATCCTCACTTTGCCAGGGGACATCCAGCAGATGTTGGAAGGTGATAAACCTAGTTAAAGTGTTGCTGCACCAGTCAGTACTTTTAGGATCAACAGAAAAGCTGAGGTGAAGGTTTGAAGGCTTGTTTTAATGCATTACCTCCAGCTTGTGGGATGTTACAGCAGTATTTATACTGCTCTCTTGTTGCTCTGTTGATCCGCTTCTTGTCAAAAAACTAGTGGTTTTTGTTTTGCCTGGAAAAAGGTGTTGAAGGATTCAGAAGATGTTCCAACAGAACAAAATAGGCCTTTTTTGTTCTGTCAGAGCCTGAGAAGCTCATGGACTTTTTCAATATGAAGTTCCAGGGATAACACTGCCGTTCAGGAACAATACAGTACTTAAAGGCATTCTGAACAGAGCACTTCTAGGACATAGTCCTCTTCCTCTATAGGTAGTGAGTGTGGAAACCACTGGTGGTGAAACAATTACACCTAATATAGCTTTTGAACCCTATCCAAGAGGCAGAAACAGCAAAGAATTCTCTGAAAGAAGGATAACTCAGCACCTGTAAAGTGAAAAAAATCCCTTGATAGAAGCCTTTGAGGGTAGGTAGGGAATTCTGAGATGTTCAGTGAAGCTCCAACTTGGAAAGAGATTAGTGATACAGATCACAATTCAATATCAGGCATTGTTCTGAAAATTATGTTTTATGGCTACATCCAAAGCATCAGAGCTTGATGAGTTGGACAAGATAATAATGAGGTGAAAAATCTCTGGCTAACAGTATTTTGTTGGGTACATCCATACGTAAATAAGCACTTGAAGAAAGACTAGGGAAAAAAAAAAAAAATACATTTGAAAATGCTGTAGGAAGTGATTAAAATATAAAGTTTGAATAAGGAATCACAGTGAATTTAGCTCATAATACATGGAAAATATTTTATTTAATTTGAAGAACTTATTTGCAGTTTATGGAAACCATTTAGTAGGGTTCAAGTATAAAATAAATATTTTAACCACTGCTCCATAATGCTTTCACAATCACTGAGATAAAACATTTCAGCTGCAAGGATTTTATTTTCAGTGTTTCTTAATTTTTCCATAACAGGCCCCAGAAAAAAAATCTGGGGGAAATTACTTTCATTTTGAGAATGTCCATACTTTTTTCCCTAAACATTCTCATTTTTAACATTACTCCTGTGTTGTACTACCTCACTGACTATTACCTTGCTTAGACCCAATCTGCCATTACATCAACTTGCCTCTGTTTTAAAAGGTCTGTTAAATGGACTTTATAAATTTAATGTGCAGAAGAAGCAAATCAGGTCCTTCATCTCTACACTAGTTTATGCAGGAATTTAACAGATGGGTTTTTTTAATAAATATTGCTGTTATTTAGTGTAATGTTATAAATTCATGCTTGTTCAGGGCCTTATTTCTTCTCCTGTTGTCCTACAGTTTTGCAGCTCTCTCTGTTGAATTGTTTCCCTTCAGTCTCCTTTGTGTATAGTCTGCTATATTTTCTCCTAATACTGTCATCTTCCATCCTTTCCTTAATATATTTTTCTTGTATCTCCACTACCTGAATCTCCTATTTATCTCTTACCAACTTGGATATAAATTAACACAGATTGCTCCAGAAACTGATGTCTTGCCATTTACAGTTTAAAGAAATTGCAGCAGACCACAAAAGTACAAAAGATGCTAAGGCAGAACAGCAGAAACTCAGATATTTGAATGTGCCATCATCAAAACCCTTGCTCCATAATTTTTTGACAGCAACATTTCCTCTCAGCTCAAAGATGCACTTCTGGGGATATTTATCATTGCTAAGCAGTTTGCTTCCTGTCTCCAAGGGTGTACTGACAAATGCACATCTACCTGACATGAAATTGGATCTTCTTCAAAGAAGAAGAGATTTCTAGGTCTGAACATGGAAGGGAAAGAAAAAGCTTGGAGCAGAGGTATTCCTGAGAGATGACAGTGGTGACAAGTATGAAACTTGCTGAAAGTAACTTTTTAGAGCTTGTTTACAAACTGGCTGTGATTTTAATGGCTGGTCTTACTGGCCTAGGTGGAGTCATCTCCAGAAAAGCCCTACCTGTCTCATATGGGAGTATCTCATCTGAGAAATGAGAATATCTCAAATGAGATATTCCCACATGTGCCCTGAAAGGTCTGTGCTTACGGTATATCTAAATATACCTACATATCTTGTCCAAAACCAATGTGGCTGACTACTGTGTCACAAAAGGGGACAAGAAGATGTGAGTGCCCCCTCTCTTACTGCAGTTAATGCTGCTCAGGATATCAAAGACAGTTCAACTACTGAAGTGGACTGGTAGTAAAGAGTCAAGGACTGGTTTGCAATAGGAAGAGAGCGAGTGTGCAACATTTGGCATGCATGGTACTCTCACATGGCAAAGGAAGGGCTGTGGTTTGGATTCACAACTCTGCTCTGTGTTTTGCATTACATCGCTATTGACCAGCAAATATAAGCAGTCCAGAGAGTGAAGACCACAGCCTTTCCTTTCCTAGCACCATTGTCCAAACCAGAAAGAGAACTGTGCTCACTCTCTCTGCTGGTCCTGGTCCACTCAATATTTAATGGTACCATGTAAATAACAACAACTTCAAGAAGCCATCAAACAGCATGAGGTCTGGTGGTTGGGAAGGTAGAAGATGTAAGTCTGTCAAACACAAGATCACTGCTCTTAGCAGCAGGCCCTTAGCACTGTGTCATACAGCACTGGTTACAATACGGCAGCAATGCTGTTGTAATGTCTTTCACTGCTTACACAAAAGTATGGTTATTCAGTTTCTCAACAGAGGCAGGATCAACTAACAAGTAAAAGGGGCCTATAAAAAGGGTGATGTTCAAGAGACATTTTTATTGTTACTTATCCTATTTGCTAACCGCAAGTGCTGTTGTCTCAGTATACATAAGCCTCAAAAAAACTATTTGAAGCGAATCAGTCCTCTTTACTAGAATATTGAAATGCTTTCAGATATTTTTCTGCTAGAAGTCCATGCTATGGGAAGATTCAGATGCAAAATTATTATATAGGATAAAGAGAAGGCAGAAGTAGTCATCAGAGCTATGGGCAGCACAGGCATTTTAATAGCTACTTAGCAACTTTTAAGCAGCCACATTTGGGGAAATAGTTTAAGGAAAAGTTTGGTGGGGCAGACAGATCCATGATTTAGAGAGAAATAAACAAAACATCACTAGAATATAAAAGCCCTGAATGTTTGTTTATCAATAATGGGAAAGTACAGTTGTGTGATAAATGGGCACTGGGTTCCTATAAGCAACACAATACATATGAAATAAATTTTGTAAAAAACAACTGTAGAGTAATGGTGAATGCTGATATTTTGAAGCATTCAGCAGATGATCCTGTTGGTCAAATCAACCATATTATTTTCTGGAGAGATGCTGTAAGGAACTCTCTTCAATAAAACTAAAATCTTACTGCCAAAACATTATTTTATATACATTTCCCATACTGCATACAGTAAAGCATGTGAGAATACGTTTGCCTGGCAGATGCTCCACAAAACAAAGCTGTACCGTACCTTTGTTTGCCACTAATAACACCTTGGAAGTTGGGAGATATGCCAAGAACCACGAGGCAGCTATGTTACTGGGATAAACCACAAAGACTTTCCAAGCTTCTGCTATGTAATTTTTCTGCAGTTGTAGTTAACAATTTCATTCCCATAGTAGTGTTTGCTCATTCTTACCACAATGGTTGCCCTGATTTATTGATCAAAAGAAATGGACACAAATAAGTAACAGTTAAGTGAAAGTTGTGGAGTTCCAAGCAAGCTGTGGGGAAGGAACAAGCTGCATTTGGTCAGATTTTACAAAAAAGCAAGACCTAGCTAGGACCGGTGCTCCCCACTCAGCACTTGCTCTTTTCTCTATGAAAATCATCAGAGCTTTAAAAATTATTTCTCAGTTTGATGCAAACTTATGCTGTGCTCATTTCATCCACTGTTCAGCATCAAAGCCTAACAATGGAAAAGTAGCTACATGGGCCATTTATGATAATGTTTTTCAGAAAAACTCTTGTCCTGTGGCTACAGGTTTGTTCACTAGAACATAAATTTCAACAGAAATCCCACATCTCATCAGACTCCTGCTGATGGAAGTTTCTTGCCATGGCTTTCTGGGATGGTTTCAAACAACATGCATAATTTTCTTAGCAAAAGGCAGCAAAAGAGATGCTCACTTCAAGGACACATTGTATTCTTGAACAGGTAAATTTTATTGACTGATTAAATAAGTAGATAAAGGCTTTCTTTCTCCCCACAGAAACGTCAGTTGCTCAGGTGTAACGTGTCTGTATGTGCCCATGAAGAAATCATCAAGGTAGCAGCGAACATATTGCAGAGGACAAGTAAGAAGCAACCTAATCTGCTTCATTAGAAAGGGATTATAAAGAGGGGAAGACACAGATTCTTAGAATCAGATTCAGCTGATTTAAGTTGTACACAATAGGAACAAAGGCAGACCAAGAACCAAGAGGCATGTAGGCCTTATAATACACTCCCTTTTAAGCACTGACTAGGAACCCATCCCTAAAATGTAAACAAAACAGCTGTAAAAACCTTTAGCAAAATATTTCATACAACTTTTTGTGGATATTTTGCATAGATGATGAAAGTTCACCAGTGTTACCTTCACCCCAACTCATTACAGGTCCCAGCCCTGCCAGCAGACTATACAGATTCTAATTTAGGCTGGTATTTTTGTTTCTTCTATAAAAGCTGAGATAAAAGTATATAATAAATTTTCACCAAAATAATGTAAAAAAGTATGCAATGTCATTAAAGACTATGTAATACATATCCATGTTGGAGTGGCATTAAGGCAACCTTAAACTTTTTTTTTTTTTTTAAGGAAATTTCATTGCTTTCAAGCTTTTCAAGTTTGTCATTGCCACCAAGTTTGAATCTTTGCCTTTATGACTGAAGTGTTTCTTAACCTCTTTTAAAAAACATCTAATGACACATAGAAGTTAAAAATATGGTAACAGGAAGAATGTAAAAAAGATATATATGGAAGGATGGATGTGTGTGTTGGTTCTGGACTCACTTGATGGCAGATCAAGTTAACTGTAGCTGTGGTGCTGCAACTATTTAGATTTAATCAGAACAGCAAAGAGCAAAGTCAGTACAGTATATACTTGTAAGTCTAAGAGCGGGAGGCTCTGCTAATTATCGATTCTGTCCTCATGTCTACACATTTGGGGTGAAACTTATTTTTCCCAGAAATGTTCTCAGTGTTAATTAATTATTGATACATAAACACCACAAATTTTAGATGAAAGATACTTTGTAGATTCAAAAAGCTTTATTTGTTTCGTGATCAGAGGTTTCTAATCACTGATGGTTTACTGCGACAGTATATAGAAGAAATGCACACCGCATTGGATCAACCAAAAAGACAGCACACATGATATGATTTGAGAAGTAACTAGCCTCTAGATGTAAATTTACCAGTTGTATCTTACGGCAATTTTTTGTTGTTGTTGTTCAGGCTTCTATATACTACTACTACTGCCTGGACTATTTTACATTGGGCTCTTTATGACAGGGAATCAAATCTCTATCCACATAGTATGATGTGGTCAATAATTTTTCTTCTGCATATGAGTTTATGCCTGCTACCATATATCTGTCTTTTACTTACAGATGAAGCAAAAGACAGATTAAAACCTAGTCTCAATCCAGATCCTCTTTTTTTTTTTTTTTTTTTTTTTTTTTAATCTGGACTGAAGCACAAATGGACTTAAAAATTCCAAACCAAAATTAAACTTTTTTTTTTTTTTTTTTAAGGTGTGGCAAAGAGGCTGTTTCATTGAAATCACACCTTGATTTCTGAAAACATTTTGGTTTGAATTTTAGTTTACTATTGATCTCATGATACTTGAATTAATCAGGAAAAATTTTTCCTTGAGAAATAGACTCTGTCCAAAGATTAATTCTCTTCCCATCCCCAGGAGGGGGGAGAGTGAGTGGCTGCATGGTATTTGCTGCCGAGTGGGTCAAACCATGACACTTGTTTATAGATAACACAAGTGCTTTACCTTCGATGTGATAAAGTAAATTCATTATTTATCTTATAACTTTAACAGTCAGTGTGGTCATAATCTGGATCTGTTACACCCATAGTGCAAATTGTTCTTACAAACTATTTATCAGAGGCTACACCAGAAAAACCAACACGCACTGTACATCTGATACGTGTATTCTATCTCTAGCAGAGCCTCCAGATTCATTCTGGCAAGATCTCACCCATCTAGGAGAACTAAAGATTTCCTTATCTGGCTGGCCAAGTTGCCAGAGTGATGCTTTGTAAAATAAATAATCAGGATATTGCACAGCATGTGCCTGTGGACTTAATTATCACAGCATACCTAATCTGCCTCACCTTCTCTTCATTATAGCAGTCTTAATCTTGACTTGTGGTCCTATGATTATATGTTCCTCGTTGTCCCTAATAAAACTCTCTTTGCTTGGTGTAGATGGAGGCATTGGAAATTGTCAATTGAATTTAAAGAAAATCCATTAATTCATTTGAAAAGAACAGTGATACCTGACAACCCAATTTTCAGAAGAACATTCCCCCTGAATATTTAGTATATAAACATACCAAGATTTTATCCACCTGACATTCTCAAACTAATCCATTCTCCAACATTGTGCCTTAATAGAAACAACTTGCATAATTTACATAAATTTTAAATATTAATAAATGTATACAGTACAATTTTTAAATTTTCTAAACTCAGATAATCTCAGAAGTTTATAGAGCCCAACAGTACAATAAATAGGAGAAACTTCTAAGTGGCATATTATGTCTATCAGTACCAGGTAACCCCGTTACTTGTCACAGTTTTATTTTTAGTGAAAGAATAAATTATTCTTCTGCTCTTTGTTATGAAGATCTGTGATAGCTAAAATATGCCAGAGGCAGAAAGGTGATCTAAAGGAGTAATTTTTGTCCCCAGTGTCTTTTTCAGAAGACTTTTGCTAGGAATTGCTTTCCAATAACCTTACAAAAAGGACTGTTCCCAGTCTTGCCTTAGAAGAACTGCTCTCATAGATGGCTGTCCCTCATGTTTTCTAATTCTAGTGTTCTATTGTTGTCAGAGAAACATGTTTGGTTTGTTATAAATTGCCCAAAGTTGCTTTTGCAGCTCTAAAATTTTCTATGGTAAATATTTGCAGGAGAAAGTATAAAGCCTACCAAAAATTGTTCAACATTTCAACATACCCACTTCCCACCTAAACATAGTACAGCTTGGACATACCCCATCTAGTTTCAAGCAGAAGCAATCATAGCATATGATTTCAAATCTGATCTGTCATTTTTTCCTGGTTACAAACCTTGACGTAGACTATTTTCTCCTTATCGTAGCAGAAATAGCATGCTAGAGAGACAGTGTTTCCATGTTAAAGAAAGAACATGGGGAAGTCTTGGTAAGTGTATATACTTACATTTTATATGTGGGAACTAATTGTTTATTGTAAAGTGCAATAAACAATTAATAGAAAAATAAAATATTGATGAAGAATCTGATTAACTTGTACCTAGAGAGATTAAATGAAAACTTGTAAAAGCTTCATGCAAAAAGAGCACTGTCCATGCAGAAAACAACCACTAAGTATAAAAATTTGGTAAAGAGTTATGAAACATTTATTTTAGAAATCTTAATAGGCAAGTGTCAAAATACAGTAGAAGCAAGCAGATATGGTAAAAAAGTGAACTGTGCAGTTAATTTTGAAAAATATAAATTGAGAAATAGTAAAAACCTGATTATTTTCCATTCAGCATTAGATGTTTGCCACAAGACATGCTCTGGTTTATTTTCCATTTTAAATGTCTGATGCAATAGACTTTCCTTCTTTGTCATGAATGTTCTGACAAAGAATGGGTGGTAACAAAGATATGTGTATGCTAGGTATTTCTGATGTTAACATTTTTCAGCCAAGTGAGACTGCCCATTTTTCTCACTATTCCACCACAGACATGCTGGATGGAAGTAGGTCTGTATGAAACATTTTTTAGAAATTAAGTAACCAAAAGTATGTGCCTGCCCACTATGACAATGACAGTAAAATTTTGTTTGGGTATACCAAAATAATGGCGCTGAGTATAGCTATTTATCAGAGGCATTAAATGGTGCTTATTCCATTCATTGAACATTTACCCTATGTGATGGTACCTCAATAGAGGAAACACTTCATAGCACCAGATCTCTGTTGAATCCCTGAAGTCAGGGGAAACAGGCTTCACGCAAAAACCCATTGTTTAGTTCAGCTGAGAAAAGCAGGATAAAAGCAATAAATGCTCTGCAGTCAAAAGACCTGTCAGTCAAACAGAATTCCAAGGAAGGGAGCTGTAGGTGCCACTACCAGATATTCAACGAAGGGTTATGTAAGCATGAGAGAAAATAATCCAGACTGTAGCAGACGAAGTGTTTCAAGAGCTTTCATGTAACTACTCACTGTTAAAGAGCTTGTGTGAAAATAATTCTGCTGCGTATATCTATGGATGGAGAACTTTTTCTAGTTAAAAACACTGGAATTTATATGTGAGTGGAGGAAAAGTCAATGCAAAATATATTCTACAAAATACAACAGGGGAAAAGAGCCCGAAAAGAGGAAACAACTGAACTCTTGAGCAAAACAGCAGTATTCTTTGGTGTCACTACTCCTTTGTTAACTGGGAAAATAGCAAAATGACCCCACTTAACTTCACTCCAGAAAAGGCTGGAAACACAGTCCAACTGACAGCTATCCAAACAAAGAAATCTCTTTTATGATCACATTCGCATACCATATTCAGACATGTATTTGCCACTGTCTATATTACACATGCACACCATCTTTTTGTATAGACAGACATCTCATTGTGAGTTTGAATATGACAATATATGGCAAATCCATAAAGTAATACAAAAAATACACAGAATTTTAAAAGTAATACCATCAAGATAAAAACACAATTAATGCTACTCTTTAGTTTAATATGTAAACAATTGTGATTACTGTAACCTCCAGGATTTTTTTGATATTACGGAAATTTGGTCAGAAAGTGCCACACTGAGTTTTGATGGTTAAACAACTGTTAAAAAAAGTAGTACTGGTTTCTGTATTGGATCTTTGACTTTCTGATTCTGCTCCAGCAGCACAAAGTGTTACACTTGGTTTCATCACTGTACAAATCTTCTGAATTGTTAAAAATCAAAATGATCATATAAAATGAAATATTCCAAAATTAATTTATAAGCAGAAAAAAAAGTTGTGTTAATGAGCTGACATCCAGAGCTTGTCAAACTATCAAGATTTTTCCATCTATTCCACCAACAAATTATAAAATAAGGTGATTTAAATGTGTTAAAATTATTCTTTCCTCTTCAAACAAACGTTTTGAAATTATTTTTTTTAAGTAAATAATTTCATATCAAAATGTGTTTTGCATTTTTTGATCTATATCATCCATCTGATTTGTTACAGGTTGCTTATTGAGAAAAGACTATTTTTTTTTCTCAATTTAAAAAAAAGAGTTTTTAAGAAGTGCCATTGATATTTCTTTCACAAATTTAAACAAGCAGAAAAACTAATTTTTCACATCTTCTTCCAAACAGACCTGTGCACATGAGACCATTATTTCAATAACTTTCATTGTTTTATCACACTTTCCTTTTTTTCTCCTGTCTTTTCCAGATAGCAAAGTGGCAAAGGGGAGAGATTACGAAAAAGAAATAAAATCTTGAAAATTTAAAAACATCTTTACAGGCAATCTTTTTTCCAGAATAGAAGATTTTTTTTTTCTAAAATGAGTCTTGTGCTAAAAACACCATTGGCCAAAATAGTGATTGTGACAGAAATACTGGAAAACATCAGCCACTCTTAATGCTAGTTCTTTACAGTTGTCTCCTTTTCTTATTTGGAAATAATAGCTATATGTTCTTTTGCACAAATATTTTATTTAGCTGATCTCTTCTTTGTAAATCTGGTGACCCAAGAGTTAAGGAGTTTTTGGAAGGCATGGCAGTAGGCTATGCTTGAGTGCACTGACCAGCTCAGAACTGCTCCACGGAGCTGTGACTCCATGGAGTTCCAAGAAATTGCAACCACTTACGCCAGATCGAAATATATCTGCATCTGAAGAGTTCCTATTAACTAAAATAATCAGGCTTCAAACAAAGGTGGGAGTTTGCCATGATTTTGTTATCTGGACAGTTCAATTATAGCACTCCTCTGAGCTTCCCTTGAGAAGAGCCAAAACTAGTTTAGTTCCCACCTGTGAAAGAAAATGTTTTCCTTTTTGGTTTTCTGATAAAGAAAAAAAAAAGTCAAAAAACCTACACCCTTTCCAGTAAAATCTTTCATCAAAATAGAACACTTAGCAGTTATGCTGTGTAAAAATTATATATTTCTATTGAAAGCTCCTTCAGCAACTTTTATTTGTGTTACAAAAAAATTAACTATTGAGCTATAGAAACAAACATGAACATTTAGGACATTTAGTGACTATCTATAGCATGGTGTGGTGAGTTAACCTTGGCTAGATGCCAGGTGCCCACCAGGCCCCTCTATCACTCCCCCTTCAGCAAAATAAAAGGGGGAGAATAAGATTAAAAACTTGTGGGTCAAGATGAAAGCAGTTTAATTAAAGCAAAGGCCAAGGCCACGCACAGAAACAAAAGGTAAACAAAGATGTTATTCTCTGCTTCCCCTCAGTAAGCCATGTCCAGCCACTTTCCAGGAAAGCAGAGCTTCAGTGTGTGCAGCAGCTGCTCCTGGAGACAAACACAGTAACAAATGCCCCCCTCCTCCTGCCTGCCCTTGGCTTTTATGGCTGAGCTGAGGTCACATGGTCTGGAACAGCCAATCCGGGTCAGCTGTCCCGGCTCCGCGCCCTCCCAAGCTGTGTGACACACCCCCTGCTGGCTGCCAGGGTGACACTCAGCACTGGGAAGGTGCTGTGGGGATACTGACTCCATCTCAGACAGACCCAATACACGGGGCCTTATATTGAAGTCCTGCAAACTAGGAGCTAATTGATTGGTCTGCTTCTAGACTGAGCAGTGGCTACACATGGGCAGGATCCTTTGCTTTTTTTTACCTCTGTTCAGCTTCTTGATGTAAACCACACAAAAAAATAACAAAAAGAAAGTGATTAATATTTTATTAGAGCTTCCCTTTTGTTAAAAAAGAAAGTAATGGAAAGTTCATGAAGTAATGCCAGGTATGTAAAGTGTCAACCCAAGCAGATATGTAAATAGCCATAGGATATTATCGTATTCTTCTGGGCTGCTTCTATAAAAGTCTTTAGGAAAGGAAAAGAAGAGATGTTCCTGACACATTCCCTTAGACACTGGGTTTAGCTAAGGGCAGAACATGATGCTACCAGGGCTGCTCTGGACAGGAGTTTAGGACAAAGCTAACAGGGCAGGTGGTTTGGGGGTCCCTGAACCTTACAATTGTTCTGCATGGCAGCTCATCCCTGCCTTTGTGTCTGAAGGTACAGCAGTATCTGAATCAGATTCTCTTCACAATTAACAAAAATAAAACCAAATGGGATGAGCTTAGAGTTCCTTCTGCTTTGTAACTTAAATTTTAACAATGACCAGCAACAGATATCGAGGTAAAGACTGTAAGAAACAGAGAACAGGGAGAGTAAGCCTCCCCTGGCAAGTAGCTGCCTCATTTCTGGAATTCAGCAATATGGGGCTTTCCTGAGCAGGTTGCAGCTGGACCATCTTGTTCAGCAGCATTTAATAGATCTGTTCAGCACTAATTTGCCCCATCCCTCTTTTAACTCATCTGTAATTTTGGCCTCCTCAACATCCTGTGGAAATGAGTTCCACGATTTAATTACGCATTGTGTGAAAAAGTACTTCCCTTTCACTTAATTCTGCTGCCTGATGTTCTCATATTGTGTCCCCTAATTCCCGTGTTATGAAAAATAGTGAACATGCACACTTTTTGAAACTTATAGATCTCTGTTGAATCCTTTCTGTTCTCACTTATCACTCCTTTCCCCCTCCATCACTTTTTCCAAATTGGAATCCAAATCCATTTACATGGTAATGGTCAACAAACCCCACTGCGACCGGAGAAGGTTGGCTGCCTTCTGGCTGAACTGGCTGACACTGTCATGGCAGTAAGGAATGTGGCTAGGATGGATACATTATTTAACAAGCTTTTCTCTGAGATACTAGAATGCCAACATCCATCATCGTTTCTCTCCACAAAGGAGGGTTCATAGACAAGGGGTTTGACATTTCAGTAATAGAGTGCAGTTTGCTCCTTGGCAACTACTTAATCTTTATTTTTACTCTACAGTTTTGGAGGACACCAAACATTACCTTTCCCCCTCTTTAACATGTTACCAAATTCTAAGATAGGGAAGACAACCTGTAAAAAATGAAAGCTGAATTCCATCCTCAGTTATACTTTAATAATATCTTTTGATATCCATAAAGTTACAAACTCCTAGTCAGTTGCCTTGGGGAAGGGTGCCCCTTCATAATTTGTTGCCTTGGGGAAGGGAAGTCCCTTCCTTTCTTATTCTGGGGAAAATAAGTTTTCCTGGTGAGCCACTGTTGTAGCTTTGACTGTTTGGAATTACCATAACAGTCCATTTATACAGGCTTGAAATTATTTTCTGTAAGCAATATTTGTCTCTGGATTTACATGACATTTCTGGCATCAGCTATACAAGCTACAAGTGCACCATGAAACCGGTTTATTCACAGAACTTTCACCCTCCCGTCAACACACAGCTGCAAAGAACGGAAGACAGACAAATACAGCCTATTTGTGTGTCTCTTGAGAGAAATACGCTAATCACTAAGCCCAATATGAAAAAGTACAACCTTTTCTTAAGCACTTTCCCTGCTACAGTCCACGTTTCTATTACTGGTGCCTCTGGAACACATGTTCTTGGGAAAGAAGGTGAAATTGTCAACAAGTACAAATCTTGAAGCCATTTCTTTCTAGTTGCAAAAGAACTGGGCTGAGGAGTTATCAACTGTTTCTGTCATCAACTTTAAAGAAAGCTACAGTAAAGTAGATATGGATGCGGAAATTGAATGTTTTCCTGGAACTAATCATAGCACTACTTGGGGTTGAGAGACAGGCTGCTGTAAGCCAAGCCTTAGGAACTTTCTGCTGTGATACTAAAAATGGAGAAACTTGGAAGAGCAGCAGATGAAACTCCTTACCTTCTGCTTCAAGCAGAACATCAGCTAATTACATTGCAAACTACATGGACCTAATGTAGAATGCAGAAGGATGAAAAAGAAGAGAAAGAAAAATATACTGAGATCATGAAACAAAATTTAGTACAAGAAGTGAAGATATGGAGGAAATATGAACAACAATTAGTGCAACGGGGAAATGCTGCCAAACAAATGGAAGGAGCCATGTCAAAAGCTTAGACAAAATATCTGTTGAAATTGGCTGAATTTGAGAATTCCAATCTAATAGAGAGGAAAAACCCAATGCAGTAGAAAGAGCACCCACTGATTATAATAAAACAGATATGGTTGGTATTTGACACAGAAAATGGGAAACAGGTACGTGGGTAAATTCGAGGCTGCTGCAGAATCATCAGAAATTCTACACGAAAGGAAGTAAAAGAGGAGGTAGCTCTTAAAGAGAACTGGAAAGGAGGAATCAGAAAAGAGGAACTCCCTGCATTTCTCAGAAAGTTACCTGTAGCTGCTGAAAAGTAGAAGATAATGAATCAGGGAAGAAACGCAACAAGCCTAAGGCAATCTGCAGTGCAGCCATACAAATACTGGCATTGACAGAGATGAATGAAAGGGAAAGGCAACTTTGCAAGGAAACTTAAAAAGTTGTGGAGATTAATCTTGCAATTATCATAAACTATGCTGCTAAACACATACCCAGAATTTGTGTTTACTTCCTCTATTGCTAAGTACTTCAACTAGAGTACCTCAGGATTACTTAGGGAAAAATCATTTATCTTTTAACTTTCTTTCTTGCCGTTTTTTATCTTCTTTTTCTGTCTTCTGTCATCCCAAGAATTCAGCTTCAGAAATCTGTCCAGTAGTTATATAAAATTTTGTCCACTTAAAATAGTGGAAAATTTTTCATTTGAGGTTTGGAAATTCTAATTTAAATATACACGAAGATGAAGCACAGACACTGTTTATATTAAATGATAAAATTCATGGTGCAATTACTTAAATTCAGTGGATGTCAATATTCCTGCTACATGGAATGAATTGTTTGTCCCTATTGAACAAAAAAAGCAATAGAAATAACTCCAAAAGTTCCAGCTTAATCACTGGAAAAATCAGATAAGCTTCAGACACCCAAAGACAAATCCCATACTTAAATCATAATGAAAATAATTCCTTAGTGTAAATTAGAGTTGTTTTCATGTTTAAATTGTGTAGACAGTGAAGGTAATATGTTTATATGAAAAAAAGATCAAGATGAAGACCTAGGACTTCAATCCTGCTAAAATAATTTGAAATTATGTCAACTTCAAAGCAAATTTATGGCAAAGCATAAATTCACACCTTCTATGCTACTTTCATTATTTAAATTGGCCTTAGAGTGTAGCCTTGGAGCGGCAAAATATAGTCATAGGAATCAGATCAACACGTCAAGAGCAAAGTCATATCTAGTCATGCACAGATGGCAAAAGATTTCCTTCAACCCACATCAGTAAGTGACGACTCAATATCCTTGATTTGTGAACATGTGCTTAACAACTAAACGCACTGCCTGAGTCAGAAAACGTAAGCTTCACCCTATCACCTGCTTCTGTCCCCCGTATACTGCACCAACGTTACTTCAGCTTCACTCACTGTGCTTCAGTCAGCTAGTTCTCATTAAGACCTTAAGCACTAGGCTAGACAATCAAGACAAACTGGATAAGAAGACAAAATAGAAGTACAGTGCTGGATATCACTCACACTTAACACTTTAGACTACTTCCTCAAACAGCCCCCTTAAGGATCGCAGCACATGCTGAACAGAAAGGATGACAAGATGGACCTTGAATAACTTTACATTGCAACATCCCTCACAGAAGAAAAAAATCCCCCTAAGATTCTCTGAAGGTATTTTAGCAAGAAGAAACATTCATTCTCTATTAGAGAAACTGGTCATAATCAAAGACATTTAGAGCTTCTGTCAAACCAGTTTAGGGAAATGATACTCAGTCTGTCGTCATTGTTAGGAGAACCTAATCTGCCAATGCAATCAATGCCATTTCAGTTCCAAATATGAGTGCAAAACTTCTGTATGCTGCAAGAAGTTGACATTTCAGCTACCTGTTCACTTGCTATCATCTTTGCTGCCTCATTCAATGACAGATCATTTCTAAATTATGGAGATGCAAAATTACATTGAACAAAGAGGGTCTTCAAACCCTTCATGCTACTTGTGCTGGGTTAAGCTGAGACAGAGTTGACTTTCTTCATAATCGCTAGCAAGAGGCTGTGTTTTGGATTTGTGCTCAGAAGAAAGCTGATAAAAAGTGATGTTTATGTGGCTGACAAGGTCTTTCAGCTTCTCTGGCTGTCCGCAAACAGGAGAAGCTGGGAGGGAGCACAGCCCCAGTTACTAGCCCAGGATTTGATCTCAGGTTTGGGATTGAGACCCAAAGTGGCCAATAATCTATTCCATAACATACACATCATGCCCAGTAGATAGGTGAGGACCCTCTGGAAGATCGGCCCTTTTTGGTTCCGGATCTCTTTTGCTCCAGGTCATCTTGCTCCAGGTGGTCACTCTCCCAAGGCCTTCCCCCCGCCCCCACCCCAGTCAGCTCTCAGTCTGGGACGCTCAGACTGTTATCTCTGTTCCATGACTGCGGTTTTGGGACTCTCACAGTCCGGATTCACTAGCCAGAAATGGGCTGAGCCTTGGTCATCGGGTGGGCGGGGCAGTATCACTGTGTATCACTCATTTGTATATTTGTATATAGTATTATTTTCAATATTATTGTAGTTTAGTTATTAAATTGTTCTTATCTCAACCCATGAGTCCTTTTTTCCCTTTACCCCTTTAATTCTCTCTCCTATCCTCGGGTGTGGGCGGGGAATTGCACTAGTGGGTGTGTGGTTTGGCCCCCAGACAAGGGCAAACCCATCACACTACTGTATGTCTCATCACATGTTATTTCAGTCTTAAAGTAAGCAAGGATTATGCTATATTATAATTCTAATTCAAAATGACTGAGTGGCATGTAGGACATGATTTCCATTTACTTATAGCCTGACTGTTCTCCTGAAACAGCGCATTAGGATCTTAGTGGATAAATGGAGAAGAGCAGAGTAATTAAATACTTTCTTGTGGTGGTTGTTTTTTGGTTTTGTTTTTTTTGTTGTTTTTTTTTTTTTTTTTTGTGAAGAGAGAATTGTGTTTCTGATATGATGTTGTGAAGACCTCTAAGATTTTAGCCAAAAAATGTTGAATACTTATTAATGGCCAAAAAATGTTGAGTACCCACTAATGGCACAGGCAGATGAGGTCACCCTGAAGGGCAGTACAGGATGCTCTGTCTTTGAGTAGACATACTCCTGCATGGTTAATGACAGTCACCTTCAGCGTGGCTAAGGCTGAGCTGGCAGAACTGAATAACTCTCAGCTGTAGCAAGTGTTATAGCCTAAGATGCTCGGAAACAAAATAAATTCTCCAATGCCTCTTCCACTTAAGTTTGTCTTCCAATTAAGAATGTGGTGATATGTAACACATCCTTCTCAGAGGAATTTTATTCCAGTTCTCTGGTTGATTTCCAAAGGAAAAGATGTCTTTGTCCCCAGTCGAACAATGAATAATGCATGTGTTCCCAGATTATTCCACCTTGTTCTGTGTTATTTCTTTTCCCTAAAAGAGCAGGAACTTTTCTAATTTCTACAGAACTATGTCTTCCTCATTACTAAATCTCTTTGTGTCACTTAGACATGCGGTTAAACTGTAGTACCTGACTTTCCATTCCTGTGTCGAGTACCCTGCCTCTTCACTCTGGCATAAACAATGAAGGTGACAACATTTCCTTCAATAGACAAAAGCAAAGTACCTTCAATGTATCTTTAAGGTTGCCAGTCACATTGATTGACATAATGGGCTGCCAGAAGCTTTAACTTATACCTTTAAGAAGGTGTACATATAATTCTGTTTGTTCAATCTATAGTGGGGCATGTACGACTGAATATGAATCATTTATGCTTGCCAGGATCCTGCAAATCAATAGTAACCTTCTCTGATCTGCTACTTTGAACTGAGTTCATAAAGCTGTACTCAGTCTAAATCCACAACGGACATTGTTTAGAGGCTACTTAAAACAGCCAGACAGCATTAATAAAGTCAAGAAGGAAATGTTTTCCCTGGCATCTGAAGAAGCATTGCCTGTCACTCTGAAGTGTTTCTTCTTCAGAAATTTCATACTGGAAGATCTTTAGGGAACATCCTGCTAGCACCAAAACTGTTTTAATAAAATACTATTAACAGAGTTCTCCAACAAGCATTGCAGACTGCATGTACTTTGTCCTATTGCTACAACAAAAATTTGTAAAGAAAAAACCTGTCAGATTTGAGGAAGAGAACAATTTCTTTAGCTGAAATAAAAGCACAGTAGTCTGTGAGACATGATTTTGCACTGGATTTGTAAGTACACTACAGTAATGAGTACCATAGCTAGAAAGAGTGAAAAGTCCAACCATCCTCTAGAGTCGTTATGAAGCGGGAATGGACGAACTAATTAAATAAAAGTGAATTAGACTGGAGTCAGTCTTGGAAAAATATCTGGCTAATGATTTTGATGAGAAAATGTCAACATACATTTTCAAAGTGTTTACAGCTTAAAAAATCACGTACCATTAACAAATCCTATTCTCGAGAAGTTTCAGACCAGTTCTTAAGACAGCAAAGACAGCAAACAAGTTCCCATACTTCCATCACAAAGCTTAGCTACAAGTATTTTCCAATTCTGTTTTTTACATACATTTTTAAATGAAAATATATAAGCATTTGTACTCACTCATAGCATCCAATTCTGCTTATGCAGTCTCTTTCCTAATTTATGGATACCACTGGGCAACATACAAAGAAGATAATCTTATGAAGAGAATCATGAAGACCCAATTATTTCAGTACAACTCTACCTGGATTTGCTGGAATGGTTCTTTTTGCAAGATTCCCTCTTCCATTTGCAACATGCATGATCACATTATGGAAGTTGTATTATCCTTACCCCTTTAAACTAAACGGTACACACTTTCTCTACAGTAAGATCTTAGATTCTAATTTATTCCCACACATTAAAGGAAAAAAATAAGTATTGTGTGCAAACACTGTGTGTGTATGTATGTGTGGGAGGTATTTTGCAATGTAGATGCAACTGTTGCTTTTTGAGCTGCAGCTAGTAAAACTAGAATTATGAGCTGAAGGTGACCACTTTCAGGTTCCCCTTGTGGAATTACAAGGCCCCCTTACATTTTTGATCCTCCTATCAACAAATATCTTCGAAGCCTTCAGAAAATTACTTTTGTTTTGTCTGGAGGTAATTTCTGTGCAAGATGAGAAGCTATTCTATTGGCTGCATTAGAAACCTGGATACTGCTTTCTTGCTGAGTCTCATCCATAACAGACAGAAACACTCTTTCTTGAGTTTGGTGGTTTGGTTTTTTTTTTTCCCTTTAAACATGAGGGAATATGTCCTCCTTTCTGTGTTAAAAAAGCATTAAGACTGTACTACCAACCATTTAAAAGAGAAAAAAACAATGGTCAGTTTACTTCAGTTAAAACAAAAATAAAAACTCACACTCTCCTGTGGGTCTGTATTCTGAGAAAAACCTCACAACCTCCTGTCTTTTTCCCACTGGACCTTTGCCTGATTTATCAGGTAAGTGATGGCGCTAAGGATTAACCATCATTGAGTCCCTGATGCTCCCACAGCATTCCTGGGTTTTGCTTCATAATTTAGGGACAGATTATTACTTTGTTTCATAAAGATGCAAACAGGCATCAGCAGAGATTTTAAGATGAGATACATATTAGCTTTACAAATGGCTTCAAACATATTTTTTTAGAGTTGGTTATGAATTTATAGTGGTTACTTTCTCAGGGCCCAAATTCAGCTGACTGGCCCTCATTTAAGAAATCTAAATATTTTTTTCTGGTGTAGAAATTAATGAGGATTATAGTAATAATACTAGTAATTTGGAAATTTAAGTCCCAGGCATTTAAAATCAGGAAAACCAGACTAAAGGATGCTCAAATTTAGGGAACATCATTATTTATCATCTGTGAAGATTACGCCTCTTCAACCTTAGAAGGATTCATCTTTGATCCAGATTTTACAAATGACATTATACTACTGATTAGCTGATCTGTTTACCCTTGAATCTAACCTGTCTCAGGAAGCTATAAGCCAGGTTAAGCAAGTAAAAAATTACTCCTTACATAGCTAAGAAATGGGAGCATTCAAGCACTGCCAAGCACTTTATGATATAGCAATAGTGATATTTCCTTCTGCCATTTTCCAAGTCTTATTTCAAATACCCAGTGATACTGAAATATGACCAAGGGAACAAATTACAGCAAAGCCAGTAAGACCTTACAGGCACAAACAATAGGTAAAGAACCCATTCATTTTTGCATGGCCGCTCTTTACACTTGTTACACAGAAATATAAAAATGTTACGTGGCAATCATCAGTGTTAATGCAGCCACACATGGCAAATGAATTGGGTGTGCCTAGCATAAAATGTTATTACTAGGTTATGCAAATATGGTAAATGGCAACATTTACATGTCATTTACAAATGACAACTCTTAGTAAAAAGCAACATAAACACCAAGTTACTACTTTCCCCCATCAGGAACCTGTGAGAAATGCTCCGACAAAAGACAATTAAAAGTTTACTGAAGTTGAAGAGAGACTTCCCTTGTATTTTAACGGGCTTTAGATCTGCTCTTAAATTACAAATAACATTGCAGCTGAGAATAAGAACCTTACCCTAAAGAAATAAGAACAGTTCATAGAATAATGCACTAAAAATTATTACCTTGAAAATTACAAAATGAATTTTCTTATTATGGAATGATTTTGTCTATTTGGTAGCATTATTATATTCTTCTTCTGTCTCTGGCGAACAAAGAAATTACTGCTATACTGTATACTCATCACAGCAGATTTCTCTATGCCAGTGAACTAACCATGAGATAAATAAGAGTTTACAAGTGTAGTATAATTGAAGATTCTTCAAGATGACAAACACGGCTGTGCAAGGACCACAAATACGGTATGTAGGACTGAAACCTTTCCACAGCTCTAGTATTAAAAGTCTGGCTCATTAAGAACTAGTAAGTCTGTCACAGTTAGTGTCAAGTCTGACATCAAATATTCACTGAATTATCTTTTCCCAACCTAGTATGGCTACAAACCTGCTTCTATTGTGTTATTCCAACAACTAATATTTGCAGCTAGAAAAATGAAGAGAAAAATTTCTGTCATACACATATACTGAGAGGCTTGATCAACACATTTAGAGTCTTCTGAGTTTGTCAAACTGAAACAGCTCACAAAATCAGCATCCAACTAATCTGGTGACTATTTCAGAAAACACTATTTACACAGAACTGTGTACAAACACCACACCCTTGTGATTTACAAATTATTTTATAATTACAATATGCAGTCACATTTGGACGGTTCAAAAATTCTATTGCTACAAACACACTGCAAAAACTTGGACAGAAAATGTAAGTAAAGCCATGTAACTTCATAACAAAATCTTGATTGTTGCTGATATTAAAGGGGTGAGGTTCCAACATATGCCTGTGTTTAAAATTTCAGCAGAGCGTATACATTCAGAAAACATATGAATCAAAACATACTAATGCATTTTTACTACTTTGAATGCTGAAACAATTTTGGTTGCTAAACAAAAAAGAAATATGTTTACAGCTTCTGATCAGCTGCATCCCCTAACAGTGCTGCAAACAAAAAATACTCCTTAAGTTCAACATCAAACCCAAGATAATTACTGCCAGCAGGTGGCCAAGAATTGGTAAATGCAAATAATCTCTATCTTGTAATGAAGTTTAAGAAATAAGTCAAGCAGTCAGTTCATCACCTAGATGTGTGATTTCCTTCAGCTGCTTCATGTAGGTATATTTTAGTGTATAGCTACCAAAAATGACACACAACACAGAAGTGTCAGAATGACACATTTTGACAATTTCCACAGACCTATTTGCATCCAGATTATCAATTTCTTATGCTGGTAAGAAGTTTCTTGGCTGGCTAGACACACTGAAGTAAAATTAAGAGGTTCCTAACAATGGGAATAAGCACAGTATAGCAAACAGCTTAGAAAAGAGAAACTGCCTAAGTAGAAAAATAATTTTTACTTGGGAACAGAACAAATCCCACTCAGATACACTGAGATAATAGATGTAGAGCTCCACATTACTGGAGTGTAAAATAATCTTGTTGAAAGATTCCTTTCCCTTTCTCGATCAAGATATATCACATGGGTGATTGCATTAATCAAACAGGGCAGACTGGGACATGTCAGGAGATTTAGTAAGTTCTGTGGAGTTTTGGTTCCTATTGTTGTGCTAGTTCCTCATGGTTACTGTGATATTCTGGCTCTGTTGTAGCCCACATGAGATTTATTACAGAACTCATTACATTAATTTTATTTAATCAAAATATTAATTATTTAATTAAAACATTTAATTAATATATTAATTAAAGACAACTGTAACAAGGGACCTGGAATATGTTGTGTGAGATCAGTTTCACAGAATGACGTGTTGCTTCTCATCTTCTAATGTAGACTTTTAAGCAGGGCTGCCACACAAAAGTAGGCTTTCTACTTTTTCTGTTGATGGAGACAACATACTGTGTTTTCCAAGGCTGTTCGCAAACTGAGAACTACCTGGGCTTTTTGCCTTACTTGTAGTGATTTTCAATTTGTGTTGGTTAAGAGTCCTAGAAGTTTTCAGGGATTAAAATCTCTGAATTATAAGTTATGATTCATTATTATTTATAAAAAAAATTGCAGCAGTAGGCTATTAGAGCAGAACATGTGCAGCTGTGCTTCTCTATCTCTCTTTTAGATAACCCTGTCCTTCTAATATAAGCTATTAATCAATGGGTTCAGAAATAGTCTCCCTTGTGAATAAATCTAGCAAACACAGGCAGCAGACATGCTTGAAAAAATTGTAAAGGTAAATGATGTGCAAATTATGATGTGGTTTCCCTGTGGATTTCACTGTCTTTGGAAGAAATAAAAGTAGCAATGCCTGGGCATGTGCACACGCATATATACACATAAACAAAACTGGGCCTCAAATTACCTGTAGAAGAAATTATTTGGAACATCATAAGAAATTGAGCTCCTATTTATCTGCTAAAAGCATAAATGCTAAATTAAAGCATATGCTTTTTCAGAAGAAACGTGATCATCATGTTTCTTCTGAACTCTAATAGTATACTAACGGATGTGCCAGAAAAATATCAAAACACAGACAACCTAGAATGCCCAGTAGCAGAAGGTTACCTTATTGAATATGAATTAAGGGATAAGATGCACTGAAACAGAATTTTATCTGACTAATTAAAGCAGCAACAGCCATATCACAGAATATCCTGAAACACAATGGAAACCAAAGTTTAAATTATCCTCATTGTCTTCTTAAGGAACTAAAGATATGAATTTCTACATTCCCTTGAAATAATTTGTCAGCTTGGCCCTCCCTGTTACAGAAAACTTGTTAATAGAGGGATGTTCCTTCTGTCCTGTTCTTAATTGATATTATTGGCATCTACATTTACAGCTGGTGCATGCTGGCAGTCCTATCACATCTGCAGGGCTTGGCACTCTACTGATTTTATGCGTGTCATGTCTACTGCTCAGAGTCACAGGATGGTTGAGGCTGGAAGGGACCTCTGGAGACTGCCTGTTCCGTAGTCCAGCTGTGCCATCCTAACACCCTGCATCAGCTATTTATACACAGTGACAAGATCTTTGCCGAGCCTTCTATTCTCCAGGCTGAACAGCCCCTGCTCTCCCAGCTTCTCCGTGCATGGGAGATCCTCCTCATCTTTGTGGTGCTTCACTGGACTCACTCCAGTAACTCCATGTCTTTCTCATACAGGGGAGCCCAGAAATGGATGCAGTGCTCCAGATCTGGCTTCCTAGCACAGATTGTTAATAAACTATTAACCTCTAATGATCTCAATAGAAGTTGTCATATAGGATTGTGAAATGAGAAGGCCAACAAAGTTTTTGTTAAACCAAACAAAGACTGATTCAAAGGTAGGCTTACAACTTAATATAACTTCTAATGAAGGTACCGTTTGAATTCCTCAAAAAGACCAATAATTTCAGGTTTTTTTTTTGCTAAGTAAATATAAAGGATAACATCTAAATCACTGATAAATATGTGACATCTGAAAAAGTTCCACACTTCATTAGCTCATTTTAACATAAAAAATTTGAGATATCAACTTATGCAAGAGTTAACCAATGCAAATATTTAATCTTATTTTGGTATGCTTATGTTGCTTCTCCTCTTTCATGTGCTACACTTGACTGTCATTTCAAATTAAATGACCAAGCCACTGTCTCTCTGTGTGGCATCTTGATTACACAGCAGCTAGCACAATGGAGACGGCAGAGGGAAACAGGCATAACTATAATGCAAGTAAGTACATAGAGAGTAAAAACATAGGAAAATATGTTTTATGAAAAAAAAATATTCCCTTGTCTTTCATGCAGGTGTCTTTAGTTTTTAAAGGATTTTAAAGGAAAGTATTTTAAAGGAAAGCCAGACTTTGTGATGACATCATGAAACAATTTAGAGACAACCTTTGACAAAGTTTGGTGTAGAAAAAGGAAAACACATTTTGTCACAATAGAAAGGTTCACTGGTCTACGGAAGTGTTGATCAGATTATTTCTGTTATTTAATTTTTAGTGATGAATATAGGACTAGAATCAGTTACCTGACTAATACTTTTATATGTCACAATTAAGCTGTCCAGTAGAGAAATAACTTTGCATTAAGAGAAGCCATACCACATGAGAAAAGCATCAAATGAGATATCTGATTGCCAGGAATTAAGTAATTTTCACTTATTCACATAAAGATATAAGACATCTACTTATGTCTTGATGCCATACATGGTGGTGCTGGTGATGGAAATTTTTTTCCTCATTCTGTGGAACACAAATTCATACTTTTAAATGTACTATCCTTACCTTTTGTAAACATTGCAAGTATATTACAGTTTCCTTCTCACTCATTTCGAGTAGCAAATATACCTTCAGATGATATTTATTTAGAATTTATACCATTTTCTGCTAGTTCCCAAGTCCATCCTTCACTTAAAAGAACAGTATATTAAAAAAAAATAGTTTGTTCGCAGTTAGATGAACTTCCTCATCGTAAAGATCATGAAGCAAATGAAGCAAGACAAAAACGCTCTCTGCAGAACCCAGATACTACAGGGAAGCATTGTGGCTTTGAAATACATGGCTCCTGTGGACTGCTCTTGTAGCAAGCTACCAATAACTGCCATGTGGCCATCTGACATTTGTGAATTAAGAGAAACAGTGTTCCCAAACAGCTATGGGAAATAGTAATTTGACATGATTATGACATATACAGAAAAGGTAACAAGATATTATGGATGCATCTGATTTTGTAAGCTGTTTTTAGTTTTTATTCTGTACTTGAAAATCAGCACTTTAGGCTTCCTACATCTTGTACTGGAAAAGAATGTTACAGATCAGTGATTTTTTTCTTGTAGTATTGAACCTATGTCTAATGATACTTGTTTTTACAAGAGTTCTGCTCAGTTCATTCATGTAAAAATTCCCATTTGCATTCTAAATGATCTTTCTGCTTTAAGTAACAAAACCATTTAAAAGATTTAATAAGTAGGTCTGGAAGACTAGCCTAGATAATCACAGTATTGATTTGAATATATATTTTTTTTTTTTAAATCACTGTATTTTTGTATTAATGTACTTGCTCTAAATCTTTACTTCGTACAGAGAGTTTAATACAATTT
This sequence comes from Pterocles gutturalis, assembly GCF_000699245.1. Classification (NCBI taxonomy): domain Eukaryota; kingdom Metazoa; phylum Chordata; class Aves; order Pterocliformes; family Pteroclidae; genus Pterocles; species Pterocles gutturalis. Next base: position 57,079 of record NW_010146087.1, read on the forward strand.
TTAGAAAATCTTGTATTTTAGGGAACAAATTCCTTTCCAGGTATTGCAATCTATGATTTTCTACATATTAGTATTAAGAATCAATACTGAAGGATCAAGTACAAGTCAAAATCTACTGATTTTGTACTAAGATGAATCACCAGTCTCATCTGAATTAATGGCACCACTTCAGTTTTTCTGTATTCACCCTGGCACTTGATTCATTGATTCTCTTCTCATTTTAGTAAATCTTAATCTCTGAGGTTACTCAGCAAAAAATGTTCTTCAACTGACCATTCTACCTCACTAGTACAGGATCTGTCCCTTCAGGAAAAAAAAAAACAAACCCTCTCAATAACATTAGGTAGACACTGCTAATAAAGAGCAGTGATATACTGTGGTATATCAGAAGGCCTCAGTCACCCACATTATCAGCAAAACAGTCCCCAGGGATAGCCAGTAAGGGCTAACAAAGGCCACCAGTGGCACCACTTGGTGACTTGTTACCTACACCACGAGGCACAGCCAGGCAGACTTCTCATCAAGTAATGGTCTGAAGGCAGGCAAACCAGGGAGCACACTTAATTCACAAACAGCCTTCAGAAGTCTGTGGAAGACATACCTAAACAGGTCTGTAGACTAAACTTCCAGCAGGCAGAAGTACAATTTGAATTTCACTATAAAAATGGAATTGTGGAAACTGTGTTGCCTTCCCCCGCCCCCCCTTTTTTTTAAGCAACAGATATAGTCGTATATTTCTTCTGTGTATTTGTTGCTTCTTGATAGGATATTTCTGTTTATGGAGAATGACAAGGTTTGCTGTACAAAAAAAGCTGCTGCTTGTCTGCTTTTGGAACAGACAGTGAGAGTAACTTCCAGGCTGAAAATCAGGCTTAAGATATTAGAACAGCAAAGGCCTGGAAAAGTCTGAGAATACAAATATCTGAATCTTATTAAGCATTTGGTTTGTTTCCTAGCAGTTAAACTATTTCCTAGCATTTAAACTATTCTGTATCAAATTGCATCTTTTATTAAGACTTCCTACATCATAGGGTGATATTACAAGATTAACACACAGGTAATATTTCAACATAGCTGGTATGAATGGAGGTTTAAGGACAGGGAAAACAAAGAATGAGACAGACCACAAAGCCTGGAGGCCTCATGCATTGTTTGTTGTCAAACACTAATAGCCTAGTTTGATGTTTTTGAGAGTGATGTAAAACATAGGGTAACCTTTGCCCATTCTTTACTCTGGAATTCCCATGTACCAAATGCCACCAAGGCAGAGCAGCTTCCCTGGGACGGCTGCCAGCAACGTAAGTACAGCTTGCTGAAAATAACTTGGTGCCAAGAAGATGCAAAGGGCAACCACTTAAAGGGAAAGATTCCATCAGAGGATTTAGCACAAGCACAAAAAGGCTACAGCAGCAGCAAGAGAGGAATATATGTATTCAAGGGGGAGCTAAGCGACAATTGCAAAGAAACCACTGCAGTTTCTAGAATTTATTTCATTATTTAAAATAATTTCAGGTGCCTGTAGGCAAATTTATTTTAAATTTGTAATGATTTCTTCAGAATGATTAAGAAGGCGGAATCTAGATGGAGGTGTAGCCTGATTTGCTGATGTGCTAGCGACAAGATGAGGTAATTTTGCCAAGCTCGTTTATTTAGGAACAAATGTTTGTTGGGAGATACGGTGAAGGCTATGTAACTGCAGTGTTCATCTTGTTATATCAGAATAAAAGATAGCAAAGGAAAACATTAAGAATAAGGCAGATCCCAGAAAGACTTGAACTGTTAGATGGTTTGGGTCTTCAAAATAAAACGCAACAGAGATTAGTTGTCAGAATATTAACAAAGAACTTACGTAAAACACATAAACCAGCAAGGCCAGTTGATAAAACAGGAGAGCAGGATTTTTCTTGTTATCAGACTCAGATATAAACCGAATATAAAAACTGGAAATAATACTACTTTCTTTATGTAACATATACAACCCTCTTCAATACATGGAAGATTACCACAAAGCCAAGCAGAATTCTCCTTGCACATACAGGAAGGGAATATGGTTTACACCTACTAAATTTTCTGTACTGTGCAGTTTTTCAGGACCCCTTGACAGGTCAAACATCCAGTCCTTTCATCTTGTGAGTTTGTTAGATCCTAATTTTTTTTCCCACATATGTATTTAATAACTCACAAAGAGTTAATAATTAGAATTTTTATACCATTATAACATCTAGAAGAATATACAAATATTTCAAATCCACAGATATATTCTGTGGATTCCATCAGTTTTCCAAAACAACTACTGAATAAATCTTTTACAGAATTTCTAAAAATGTAATAATTGAGTAATCAATTGCCAGCACTCTGAACTAGTGTGTCAAGACCTGAAGAGCCATTGGAATTTTCTCAGTATTCAAACACTCCTGCATGCAAAACTATTCACATGATTAAATACACTGTTAGAGATCACAAACATTCAGAGTATTTAAAATCACCATTCTCCATGCAAAAAAAAAAAATGTCTGGCCATATTATTTTTGTTGTGGAACACATTATTTGCAGGTACTGCCATCATGATTTTTCTTTCACATACTAAGTAAAATTGCCATAAAAAATTATTGAAGAATGTGTGAATGGTCCAGATATTCACAAGTAATGAGATGTCACAGGGTAAACCAGTGAGATTAATAAATGTTCTGGAATAAATAAATAATGGTTCTCCTTGCTTCTTATTTCTAAGAAGTCAAATCAGCAGCTCATTTTGAAATTTCACAGAGATTTCTCCTATACAAACAGCCTTCACCTGATGCTGGAGACAGCCAGACAGACACCAGAATTGTGTGGTCAACCGTTGTAAAGAAATATGTGTAAAGCTGGAATCAAGCCAATGAGTACCATGATGCTGAACATGTTTCTATGGGCAGCCAAGTGTAGAAATAGTGGAGGTCAAAAAATCAAGACTCGATGGAAACAAAGACAGACAGTGATGAAATAGACTTAGTATCAGCAATTTTATAGTCAGTATTGGATGGGGGAAGGTACATTATTGTAGACGTTTAAGACACAGTGCAATTTTCCCCCCTTTGTTGTCTGTATCCACACTTTCCCGTTTCTTTCTCCTCCACACTTTCACTCCCTATCTGCCCACACAATGAGAAGCAGAGCTGGGGCTTTTGAGTCAGAGATGACAAATTCTCTGAGGGAGATTCTGGTTGGAGCCATGCAGTCTTGGATGTGTCCAGTGACACCAAGGAAAGGTGCACTGCTAGCAGAGCTGTGGGATCAGACGGTTTAGCAGTCTCTGCTTTGGGGGTGCCTATAGGGAAAATCACCCCAGGGTATTACAGGTTGCCACCCTGCCTGCTGAAACGAGTCTGTGCTCTGGGCTCGGTGGGAGGTGGGTACAGTTTGCACTCAGTGTGCATATCATAGGTGAAGAGAACCCTTAATTTTTATCATTTAAAAAAAAAAAAATCAAGTAGATGCTTGAAAGTAATTCTTTCCAGTTTAGGAAGAACACCAAATCCCTAAGACACAGAGAAATTTTCCGTAACAAACTATTTCTTTTATGACATGACAAATTTCCATAGTAGAAGACTCTGTCAACATAAACTGCTTGTTTGGTGATTCTGCAGTCATATAACTGGATTCATACACACAGAACAGAAAAACTAACTATTATATTTAAACACTAAATAATTTTTGAGTTAATAAAATATAATTTTCTGAGTTAGAAAACCTGTAGTGACAAAAGCTTGAATCTCCAACTATTAAAGATATTTATCCACAGATAGAGAAGCCACTTCCAAAATGTAGCCTTTAATACATTTATGTGTTGAGTTTCTATCTGTGGGGAAAAGAGATGTCTTACTTAAACAAGTCTTACTAATCTGACTGATGTGTTACACACAGCACTTTCATATTCTGCTTGTGCTGCAACACTCTTTGCCACATAGAGCAACAGCTCTAAATAATCTCTTAGCTCAATACAATTTTTCCTAGGTTAGCATTTCACTTGGTATGAGTCTGAACATGATCTCATGTTCCTATTTGGGATCCAAGGTCTCTGAGACCATCTCTGCTTGCCTTTCTCCCTTTCACTCTGTTATCAATCATAATCAGAAATGTTTCTGATCTTTAGTGATAGCCGAGGATATACCCTCCCCTTATGCCTGCCTACAGGCTGCCTTAAGATCATGCATCAACTTCCTGTAAGACAGTGCAGTTGTAATGGTCCACAATCAAAAGAAAAAAATATTATCTTTCCTTTGATATCTCGCTTTAAAATAAATTAGTTCCATATACAAGTCTTTATCCCTAAATGTAGTAATAAGATAAGTCAATTTTCTTGTCTTTGGTTTTCCACTCTGTAAAGAAAAAAGGAGGATTTAAAAAAAAGTGAGAAAATAGAAAAAAATTATTTTTTTAGAAGCAGCAAGTTGCTGTGAATGTAATATGAAATATGGATAGATGAGGAAATACTGTATTAAGCAAAAGCTCAAGAGTTTAAGGAAACAGGAAATACATATGCTGATGAGTTAGAGAAAATTATTTTGTATTTCTGAACAGTGGTGAATGTAAAATGTTTGCCCCACCATGCATCCTCTTCTACAGAGCAGAGGGTGAGCCAAAGATAACTCTGCCTCTCCTAGCAAAGTGCAAATAGCATTAATTTTATTTTTAATAGAAATTATTATTAGAATAAGATCATAATCAGTAACCATTTGGCTATTTTTAGTATTACAATGTCCAACCCTTTCAAAAACTCTGGCCTACCATTTTGTTGAAGTCTACCATAGCATGGCTGATATGACATATTAGACATTTTGATTTTAAAAAATTCTGAGGATCTCACAAGTACAGACACGTCAACAGGAACATTCGGTGCTCCAGTAAGGCACAGGTTTCAAAATGAGTTCCCCAAAACATTTTAAAATGGATAATTTTGCAAATTCTGAGTTTGGTCCCTAAAAGAATCTTCACTTAAACTAAAAGTGTTGGAATGACCAAGTCAAACTAAAACTTTGTTTCTATGTCTCTATTTGTAAAAATAATAATTGTAAAGCTCCTCTTAAAAAAAAAAAAAACCAAACTTTTTCTTTATTAACACATTCAGAAACATTCTCTTTCTAAATTATAGTTTTCATTAATGTATCCTTTTACAACAGACTCTTCTAGAACAGTGAACGCTGTTGCATGCATAAAGTATGAAAAATGTCTTATTTCTTATACCATACATGATAATATCACAACACAGGCCGACTCAATTTCATATCTGCCTGAGCTAAGACCAAGGCCATTCCCTTTTATATGATTGACTTTGCAATGAGTTTCTCCTCCAGCCCAGAGGGACTGCAGGAACACTGAGGTTCACTGGCAAGATGCAGAGGAACATTAATTAGTAAACCACCTGTGTGCTCAGCAGGTACTTGACTCTGAAATGCAGTGAGGGCAAGTTAAGGGACCAACTGAAAATTACACCACCACTGGTAATTTTGGTAGAAACATCTCGTGGTGAACTGACTCCTCATAAAAGCTTTGCTTATCTCATTGTCACTGAAATCTACACATATCCTCCACCTCAGAACCACCCTATCACTCTATACAGTGCAGATTATTTGTTGCCAGCACAAACAAATCCATAGTGTGTCAAATGTGAGGGTAAAATATGTTGAATCTCATCTCCCAACAGGAAACCACAAGAGCAACTGTGTTGACAGTGTTATTCATATTTGAGTTTTTAATGTAAATTAGCTAAAACAATTTTTTCTCTCTGCTGCACTCAAGTGGCACTTCTCTGCAGAATTCAGTGGTATCGCAACTGAGATACCAGTATGCCACAGAGACCTGCTTACAATAGTGATTTTATAAATTATTGTCTCATATATTTGCAACAGGGACAAAAAACTCCTTGGTTTGTTCAAAGGCATTAGATTCGCTTGTGTTGAACTTAATAAAGTGTTAAACAGTTTAGGTAATGAAGAAATTGTTAACACCAATTTGTAACTAATCTTCTGCCTGCTACTAGGAGAAACAGCATTAGTTGCCATGCCAGAACCTATAAATCAGTGTGGTGAAAAGGTAATTTTTAGACACATGTTCTCTGAAGAAAATGAGGGTAACAGAGAATCAAAAAGGAGAAATGCCCCTGTAATATAATATTTCAAAAAATGTCTCTACAAATTGCAGAAGTAGCTCAGAGGCTTTTGAAGTTCTAAAATCAGAGCTCAAGGTAAACTGTCAAAGTACTGTCAACAGATGACAATTAAAGGGTAGCTATGTATCACTGAGACCTCTCTGCTAATTGTTTTCTACATTTTAAACATTTGGACCTTTTGAGACTTTTTTTAGAGAATGTTGTTTTTATTGGCAAACTAATTTTCATCAGCTACATAAAAAGGTGCAATGCCAAACACAGATTGACATTAAATGCTTTTTGCTTTATTCTTTTATGAAACGTGAAATAGTTTTTACTAATACTTAGAAAACAGCAGAAGTCAGCTCATACTTTTTGACATTACTGGTAAACATGGCTAAAAGCAAAAAAAAGGATTAGCCAAGTGATGCTTTGAGGGTTTTTAAACTAAACTGAATACCAACTTTAAAATGCTAACATAGTGAGACCAAGCTGCAGTTGTGTAATAGGAGGTCCAGATGAATGTGAGGCTCCCCCTCAAGAGGCTTTCTGACCAACTGATGTTTAAACATTATAATCCTCCTTTTATTATTGGATTTAAAATAATACCTGCTATGGTATTTAAGCAAAAAAAAAACCCAAAAAACCCAAACAGAATCCCCCACTCCTTTACTAGAGAAGTCATAAAGGGCTAGATTTGGGGGAAGGATGAGAAGAAAAATAATACATCTGTGGTGCATGTGCAAGCCTCTTTTTAAAGCAAGTGTCTTTCACAGACAAAAAAACTGCAACCACTACAAGAGAATCTTAACATGAAGGAATAAACTCTTCAGCGCTATATAGTTATCATATAAATAAAGCATGGAGTGCTTTTATTTTTCTCACTTATTTCCAAAATAAGAAACAAAGGTACTAGTACTAGGCCTATTGGGAGAAGGGTAAGAAGAAGTTTGATGAAAGATTTGAAAATTCAAGGCTTCAGTGACCTTTGAGCTTTCAATTCAGGCTCAATGAAATAAAAAGATCCAGGCAGACTTTTCAAAATGGTCATCAGCTTGGAATCGGATTTTCAGTCACCTCTGCCCACTAGCACACACCCAAAGCAAGCAAAGTCTGTGCCCGAGTCCTCACAAGCAAGGGGGGAATTCTGTAGTAGCGGTGAGATTTTTTTTTTACCTCAAAATAGACTCACACTTTCATCTTCATTGCAACAAAAGCTGTCTGGGAGGAGGTGCTTATTTGGACAAACTGCCCATTAGAAAGGCTTTTTGGGTTCAGGACAGAACTCCTGGAGCTGCAGGTGGACATCTGCCTGAAACAACGCGATGTGCCACTTCATCGATGGAGCAGCTCTGGTTTCACAGCGGGGCTCAGCACAGGGCAGCGGGCTCCATCTGCCAGGCCCCATGGAGACAGCGTTCAGCCCTTGGGGGACACTGCAGTGGTAATTCACACTAGGAAAGCGAACACAAGCAGAGAGGGAACTAAAATGTTTCCCTCCCATATCCTCTTGAGAGCACTAACCACAAGCTGTTGGCTACTTATCTCCGAGGTGGAATGGGAAACCATTTCCCAGGCAAGCTCTTGTGCACAGCAATTTTTCAGATCCAGCCATTTCATTTAGAGACTAAAGTGTATTTGAGGTTTTGTGAAAGCTTGACCAATATTCCTCAGCTGCAACAATGATGTATAGCATGAACTTCATTCAACATCCTCATGTTGCACTGTATTTGTTACCATATTATTACAGAGGTTATATTTTGGTAGTCATTATTATTAGATATATAGTTTTGTGGTTCAAAGAGATAGGATGTTACAGCGTTACGACACAAAAAATATCTTATGATACAGTGCAGTATATGTCGGTCCCTAAACAAAATTACTACTTACCTGTTATTCCTCAGCTTTTAAAATTATTACTTGCATAGCTGTGTTATTGAAGCAGATCAGGGTCTATACTGAAAGCATGCAAGATCGGCCCCCTCTGTATTACAAATATATACACTTTTGCAGATGCTAGCACGTAAGCTAAAAATTAACTGAGTGGTTGTGATTTCAAATCAAGTCTAGTAAACATTGGTTTTTTTCTGTGAGAAAGGGAAGGAGAGAAGGGAGGTTTAGAGGGTGATGGAAGGGAAAAAAACATATTGCAGCTTCTGCTGAGACATCAAAAGCAGCCCGATGGTACCACAACACTGAGGGCTATGGAAAACTGCTATGAAACAGCTATGGTGAAAGGCTAATGAGCCTAAAATTTGATCTAACTGGTGAAGAGATGGAGTGCTTATAATACCTGAAAGCTTAGCAGGCGTGATCTTTCACAGATATAAACTGATGGAGGCCTATCAATCTCAGTGGAACCATGCTGTTTTACATTCTCAGACACCAATCCAATTTGAGTCATCTTTTCATCTTTCAGTCTTTCTGCTTTTTAAAGCAGTCCTATGAAAACAAAGCAACTAAGCACTTGAGGAATTTGCTTGGTAAAGAAATACATTCTAGTTTTATCACTCTAGCCAGGACTTAGTTCATGAAAATGAAGGGGTTTTTCAATAACAGAATTTTAGAATTTGGAAAATATACTTTCAGTATAGTAGTTCTCTCTCCACAGTACATTATTTTCCACTTTGGTAATGTATGGTCATTGTCAATGTACAGACAGAAATTTTTTTTTTTTTTTTTTTTTTTAATAAGAGTGTTCTCAGATCTGCTCAAGCAGGAAGCAACTCACTGTCCTCCCAAGCCTTGAACAAGCAGAGCTCTCTCCTCTCCTTCACTGATGTGTTCAAGTTCTCCTTTATTAATCAGGACTAATTATTGTTTTCCTGGCTGCCTTACAGTCTTCTAATGACCATATCGATTAAACTGGAGATACACTGCCTAATTAAATTTATGATGGCCATTCTGATGCCACTTGAACATTGTTATTAATTGACACTCAGATATTATGGCAGTGTGTGAAACAGAAATGCCTATAAGTAATACAGAGCCAAGTCATTTCCCAACATTTGAAACAGAAAGGGGCAGTAGCCTGTTCCAACATGGTTGTCAGTTAACACAAAGCCAGGAGTGTGCTTTCTGCATGAAGATCTCATGCATCTGCTTTCATCTCTGTGTGTCTGTGAGGTCTTCTTCACAGCAGCCTGGTATGCAGCAAGTCCTCATTCTATCTAACCCTCTCAGAGGTTTAAAGACAAATATAAAGTGGTAAGTTGAGGGAAAGGCAAAACTGAGCGTCAGGTGTTGCCCATATTTAGTGTACTTCAGTGTGCAGCTGCACACGTAAGCAAAGCTCATAGCACTGCTACAGCATCAGTTTCTTGTGAGAAGCTGGTGCTCTTCTACAGAAATATTAAGCTGATGCTGTCCTCTGAGGCCATCTAAGCAGAGGGCCCAGTTTTTCTATACCAGTGTCATCTTACATAAAGGGGAAAACAGCTACCCCCTTTGGATGACAGCTGAATTCTTGGGAAAGTACTAAGGTGTTTCATGTCAACACGTGTTCACTTCTAAAGCACAGCAACCACCTGGGAATCATCACGTCTTTCCAAGGCATGAGTCCCTGCACACTGATGGTAGCTCTGCCACCCCATACTAGTACAAGCCCCAGAGCTTAGCCAGTCTTCACAAGCACTGTAGGAATTGTGCTAGGGGAAAAAAATTGTGTAGGGGGAAAGAAAGGGAATAAGAACATGAGAGTACAGACCCTTTCTTTCAGAAGGAAAAAAGGGCAATTACCAAGGGGAGCAGAAGTCATTACATGGTAGCTCACTATGATCCTCCAGGAGTTCTCTAGCTGAAGCTGAGGTTTCTTAATGTCACTTTTACAGGTGTATATTTCCCTGAGCCATCTCTGAGTTGCTGCATATTGAATCAAAACAGGCCTACCTCCCACTTTAATCTTGGAAAGGTAAAGACTGTCCTTTCCAAAACATCTTTCTTATATACAGATGGGTTAGTATTATAGACTCTGCTATGAAAAACCATGGAGAAAACTGTATACAGGTCCTGACAGCAGTTGCCCCACAAGTGTGTTTTCATGCTGCTGTGACAATTAGCTAAACTTAGGTTGACAGCAGATTCTGTGCTTCACTTTTAAAAAATTTACACTGCCGGCATTAACACACGCCATAGTGAGATATCTTGGTGAGTTTTCTCATACCAGAAATTTTTGTGGGTAACTAGTATAAACCTACCAGCTACCAAAAAAAAAAACAAACACCAAAACCAAACCAATCAAACCTCTGCAACTATCTTATTCTAAATATTTGTTTCTTATTTTTAAAATAACCTATTCAAAGAAATCAATCTTGCTGTTTGTGTCTGCATGCAATTCTTTAGCTAAACTATAACAAATTTGTGGCTGACTGGGAGAATCCTCACTACTCATCCATCCGCACCTATTAAGAGGGAAAGATCATCAGCTATGTTTATCCATGCAGGCAACCTGGTTGTCTTATTTGGCTGAATAGTAAGCTAGCAGAAGCGTATCATACACCACCATAAGACTATGTGGCTTAAGTAAGTAGGTAAACTGAGTTCTCTACCATCCTCACTCACAGCTCCCATTGGGAGGAAGAATGGAATAAGAAAAATCTAATTCATTATGGCCCTTTCATTATTTTAATTTCTATAGTTCAACACTGTTTACATAATAAAATAATAGCTATAGATTTTTCACTCAGAACAAGCAAAAAATATATATCAAAATTACAGCATCGAAGGACTGCAGATACCCCACTGTTAAATGTGTGCAAAAAGAAATGCTTACATAATTTAACTTTTTTTTCAGAATTGTCTCTGCCTCAAACTTTTCACTTACAGTTTTGCCACTGAAGTCTGACTTCTGGAACTCCTCCCTGTTCTATCTGATCTGGCTCTGATTTGTTAATTTTCCTCTTTAAAACTGGAGGCTTTAGAACCGATATCTACCACTAGCCCAGAACCCTAGCAATATATCTCTTGAATCCCACAGCCTCTTATAGGAAAGACATGGCAAGTTCAGAGGTTCAAATATTGTTCTCTAAAGCAATTTTCTTGGAATGGTACTGTAGTAATAGTAAAAATAAAAAGTTCTCTAAACAATTTTCAGAAAGATACAGAAGAATTATTTTTTGCTAAAAAATCCTTCAGAAGTTGACTTTACATTTTAGATTTCTATAAATTAAATGAGTTGTCTTAAATAAAACAAATAAATTCCATGTCTCTAGTATTTACACAAAGCTAATACTTCAGACCTGACAAATTCCTACTACTGTCAGAAGACACATTATTTGATTTCCCCTCATTTACTGTGAAACCACAGAAAAAGGTTACCAGCAACCCTCATCTGATTGCATACATGACGACCAGCTTTGGGGCCCGTCTTTACAGCTACCATTGTTCATCTTTAGCTGCCTAAGTTGATGGACCTCATGTTGGCCAGAGCAAGAAAAAGCATCAGAGCTTCTGAACTGCTTTTGGACACTTCAGCTGCACGTCTGTGTCTCTGTGCCCCCAGGATATAAACTCTAAATAACATCAGTTCCACATCCTGGAGCTTGTGACTGAAGAGTGCAATTTTCACACTAGATGTAAAGCCAGCTGTTCACTGTAAGTGTAACTGTTGTCCTTGCAAGGGTAAGCCTGCTTTCTGGCCGAGGAACAAGAAAACTGAATGCTATAATTCCAACATAGATACTCCAATCTTCCACCCAATATGGATGTGGGAGGAGGAATACTGAGCCATCATTTCATTACAAAACACCTCATTTTGTTCTGGCAGCTGGTAGGACCCCAGCTGTCCCTTTCACTTTCACCCTGTGGCAAAAACATGGAGCGCCATAGTAATTTCAAGCGCAAAAATGGAGAAAAGATGAACAATAGTGAGTTGCTAAGGATGCTCATTTACATGGGATGTCTTCCTGGCTGCCCCAAATGACTTGCTTTTCTGTTAGCCCAACTGCATGAAGAGCTTTTAGCCATATATATATAGCTTGATTACCGGACAGATGAGGTCTTAAACATTTCTTACTATTAAAGAGGCATCAAGTTTTAATCTATTGACAGTAATGGCCTGGTTAGTAGCTGGCATTTCTGCTTCATACAGCTCCTATAAAGGAAGTCACCAGTACAAGAGAAGTTTTTTTTATTTCTTTTTGAAACTGAAAAATTTCAAGAAACCCATATATACATCATAAAATATCAATTTTCAGACTGTTTCGCATTAAAATATGCTTTAACTATTGGTAGAAGAAGCATGGGGTGAGTGAAAAGGAATTATGTATGATTTAATGTCTCAATTATACTTGATAATTGCAATGAAGACACTGGAAAATCATTCTGCTTCAGTGACCTACCTAGAGGTCTGGTAAGGGCAAGCAGAGGGCTGGATTTCAGAAGAAAAAAGCACGTAAACAGGAGGAAGGGGAGGAAACAGCTGCAGTTATAATGGTATATTTATATACTAGTTTACACAATTAAATTTTCATAATTTAAAAAAAAAGTGATCTGCAATACATTGGATGAGACTCAGCACAGTATGCCTTAATCTGCTGAAATCACTATAACTTCACTGGTGACAACTCTTGTCCGCCCTACGGAATGAGCAGCCATTCATATCACATGAAACTTCTTTAATACAGATTTTTTTTTTTTTTTTAGATAATGTGACTGCAAATGTTAGTAAGCATTTTATCTGCTGAAGAGAGGTCAATCTTAAATTGTATTTTGTTCTTGATGCTGAATTGAGAATGTTCAGAGAAAGCATTGCAGATAAACTTTTCTTACTAAACTAGAAAAACTGTGTCATTTCCTCAGCTGAAGTCTATTTAGCATATTTACTATTAGTATCACCATCAGTAGTTGCTATGAAACACAGAGGCAGCAAAATGTAATTAGAGCTTAAAAACTAAGCTTAGCTAAAAAAATGTTTAGCAAAAGAAGTGAATAATTAAATTCTAAGAGATTATTATAAACAAATGCAGTACAGATCATCTTTTGGAAATGCAGATATCTTCATGTAGTTACAGGGTTGTTCCTTATAGAACAGGTTATAGTCCTTATAGACTGAGGCTTCCCCTTAGCCAAATTTACTAATTAATAATTTAAAGTACTATATTAACATTTCTAAACTTGGGGCTAGATGAGCAGTGCTTTAGTTTTTGGGAACAGCTGGCAGTTCACATAGTAAGACTTTGAGGAAAGCTGAGGAGGACAGTGTCACGGAGATTACAGAATAACAGTTCAGCTAATCAAGCTGGACTTTAGGTTGTTGCATGATAAGAAAAAAAATAATCCTCAAGTACCTCAAAAGAAACAGGTAACTAGAGAGTTTATCTGTGACAAGCCCCTATTTCTGCAGTCATCAGTGAAGATACAGCAAAGGAAATGGAGGACCTGCAGTTATGCATTCGCAATACACAAAGTCCTTGTTTTCCCACCAGGCACTGCAGAACAGTGATTGTCCATTCACAGCACATATCACATCCTCTGCATTTCAGAGCTAATATTTTTGCAGTCCTTAAGCTAGCATGTTTCAGCCTGGTGTAGTTAATTTTTGTAACCCTTTGAGGTGCACTACGTGAGGTGGGTGTGCTCTTGTTCTGTTCCTTGTTATAGGAATTGTTTTTTCAGTTATCATTTTTAGAGTTAAACTAAAAGACTTGCAAATTGCAGAGGGTTTATATGTACAGCAAGACCTCCAACAGAGCAGTAAAATGTCTCATTTCACAAATTGGGAAAATATGAAGATTGCTAGTCATTGAGCATACCCGTATATTAATCCAAGTAACAATACAAATCAGATACGTTGGCTGAAATTATTTTTAAGACCACTCATACACATACATACACAAGCTCTGACAAGTGGCTCCTCCTCTTGTATTTTAGAATTACACTCCTGAAAACAATGTCAGTTTTATGCTAGCAGTTGCTTTCATTTCCTGCAGCACACCCTGTCCACTGTAACGCTGCAACACTCATTCAGGGCAGATCCCTAGCTTGAATATGAATTGAACCTATATGCCATCAAACAGATGCCAGCCTACATTACTTCAGCTTCCAAGCAAATTTCCCCTTTTCTCTGTTTAAGTATCAAAAGCTATCTGAAATCTGGTGTTGATATAAGATGACCAGCTCTCCCCCTTCCCACTGAAGACCTGCTTGTAAGTCAAAGGGAAGGCTGCTTTTTAATTTTGAGCTTTTGAACTCAAATCAAGTAAAGCAATCTTAGCATATAGTAAGAAAAAATGATGTGGTATACATACTTCTAAAAATTAGACTGGTATTGTTTTCTGCTTGATCTGTTTATTTACAACTCTTTCTCTCTCTGCTCTAACTCTCAAACTCGCAGCCCCCTCAGGGTAAGAATGAGTTTCTGCTTTCTTCTCCCTTCACCTAAGCCAGCCAACTCCCAGGTCTCTTCTCCTGCCACAGAGTAGCAGGAAAACAGAAAAAGCAATCATGCTTTCCTCAGTGGGGTCAGAAAACACTATACTAACATTCTTTCTGCATTCTTCTTTTGCCATCAAATGGTTAAATCAACGTAAGTTAAAATTTTTATCTAGTTTCAATAAAGAGAAAAAGGGAGGAAATACAAAAACCAGTTGCTGTAGTAACAATCATCAGTAAAAATCTTTTCCACTAAATAATAGTGTTATCTCCCTCTCCCCCTCACAAATTTTGCTCCCCTTCAAAAATAACCATGCTGCCTCTTTTAGATTTGCTGTACATACCTCAACCATTAAACAAGACATTTAACCATAGTGGCAGTTCTGTGACCTTTGAATGCCGTGAAATCTCTAAGCGGTGCAGCTTGTTCATGAAGACTTGTACTGCAGAATCCAGTAACTGCATCCAGGATTTAGGAATAGAATTAAGTAACGACAGCAAACAAAAAATTCTTAAAAAAAAAAAAAAAAAA
>NW_010146088.1:0-27359 GCF_000699245.1 Pterocles gutturalis
GAACATTATGAAGAAAAAATATATTTTTTTATATATATATCTATAGATTGCAGCCATCACATCTTTTCTAATGTCTCTTTAAAGATGAATGGCTCTTGAAGATAACTAAGATTTTTTTGTAATATCTCTTTAACAATAAATGAGTGTTCCTTCTGAAGAGTCTTGCATAAAAAATCTTAGAAAAATGCATCTTGTAAAGAAGTGTAGAGCTGAAATTCAGTGGGGTTTTTATGTCTTAAGAATGCTGTGGTGACAGCTACCTGCTCAATGCCCTTTGTGTGGCTACTCAAAACATTGCTATGCCCATGCTTCTCTCTCTTATGCTGTTGTGACTCTCGGCCGTGTCTGTCTTAGGAGGTTGGCTTGCATGCTTCACCCCAGGCTGCTGGTGTGATTTCTCTATATAAAGCTCATTTTCAAGTGCACCATGGGTAGCAGGAGCAATGTTATTGACTGGCTTCCTCCCAGTCTCCGTGTTCCTAACTGTGTTGTGCTGGCCTCAGCTTCAGCAGATCTTGCACTGTCTGACCTCTGCAGCACTCTTCCTCCGAGTCATGTCTGCAGGATTAGGACAGTTTATAGTTTATCGGGGAGTGGCCTCCACCATGTTTTTGCAGTATCTAGTTGCAAAAAAAAAAAAAAGGCTGAACTGACTGCAGGACTAGCACAAATAGCACAGTAAATAAAGCTTCAAAAAAGGTCAGAATAATCCCTGCATAAACTGCAGTGTCAGCGCATCTGTGGGCCATGCTTCTTGCCTGTGGTTTGGCTCCTTGCAGGCTCCTGGTGGCCTCCCCCGCCAGGCGAATTGCATTGAGTTGGGGTTAGTGTCTCGTACACTCAGCGCTTGTTTGGGAATAATTTTATGATGTCTGAATGTCCACTGATATATTTAAGCTTCCACCACTGAAAAGGCAACAACCCCTGACTGTGGCCCCCTTTAAAAAGGAAGTGGGTGATAAAAATGGAGTGAGAAAAGGAAATTATATTCATGGAGCTACCAACCTTAATATATGTGTAGGAGATATGGTTAAAAATTGTGGTTTGTGAAGATTGGCAGTCCTGCTAAGGATGGCAAGTGTTCATAAAATGAGTTCCCATCAGGTAGCCCTGCTTCCATGTCTAAATGAGCTCCCCTTTTCTTGTAGGGTATAAAAATGCATTTTTAGGTCCCATCTGCATTAGCAGTTGGCTGTGTTTCTTGGCAGTCATTCTTTCCTTCTCCCACCAGTGATAAACCAGAAGAAAAAACAAATGTATTTTCAACGTAATGCCAGAAAGTTTGATTCCAACATGGGTCTCTGGAAGTGTTAAGCATTTTCCTGTGCTCTCCCCAAAGAAATGCTGGATGTCAGTAGAGTCTTAAGTACAAAGAACTTGTCTGTGGTTTAAAAGTACAGGGTCTTCATTAGCCATTTTGGATTAAGGGGTTCCCCCCTGTCCTCCCCAGCTGCTCCTTCCCACTCCCATGCTGGAGTGCCTTCCTCCCTCAGTTGCACTGTCTCGTGCGTCTTTGAGCAGGATGAGAGCCATGATCTGGGTTCAAACTGAGAAAAAAGCCTTACAGAAGGAGGTGCTTCTTGTAAGCCTGCCAGGTTCCCTGGTCTTGTTCACAAAGCTGCCTGTGCGATGAGTACCGTTAGCATGAGACAAAACTAGGTTGGAGGATGGGAGGAGAGTAGAGTGAGAGATGCTTCTTTGCTGCTGGTGGAGCTTGAGCTGCTCCTTCCACCTGCAGCCCCAGCCAGCTCCACTCCTCTCCCCTGCCAGCCTGGGCATCTCTGGCCACGATCTCTCCAAGGCAGAGCAAGATGGTGCCAAGTGACCCAAGGCAGGCATTAAGCCATTTTTCGCCCAGTTAATCCAAGTGTGAAGGTTCAGGCTGACAAAGGAGCTGGGCTTTGGAAGGGGTTTGTTTAGGCCAACAGTTGGGTACCCACAGCTCAGGAGGTGATAGAGAAGCCAGTGGGAATCAGATGCCTTGGCACCTCTGAAAATACTGATGGGGTCCACATGTCCCACTACAAAAAGTACAGTCACCGACACATAGCTTCTGGTCTGTGGGTGTAAATCTGCAGAGGAAGGGCAACTCTAACATTGACCAGAACTAGGAAATAGGTGCAGAGGTGCTCCCTGGTTTACAGCCTGCTTCAGATTATAAATCTTGATGTTTCATTCTCCATACAAGGATTGACTGTTTGTGCTTTTTCCTTTCCACTGGGAAAACACTGCAGAGAGGCTGGAGTGAAGGAACTTGGCAAGCCTGGTGTTTTGTATGGCTCACCTTAGTTTCTGGCTTTGTAGGTTTTTAATTAATTTATTCTGATGGTGTGTGAAGCTGGCTTGATGTTAGGTGATGGCCCCTGAAACTTTACATGCTTTTGCTGCCTATTTTGGAGAATTTCAAAGATCTTCACAAGCTTGCACAGCTCTTAATGGCCGGAGGTGATTGTCCTGCTACTCGCTGATGGATGGCCTTCAGGTTCCCCCATGTGGAGCCATCGAAATAAAACTCCCAAGTTCACCCATTAACCCTGCTTAGGGGTGGACAGAGGCTACTCTTAAGGCATTGCAGAAGCTGATGTTTCTTTCTGTACAAATCATGCATTTGACAGCTCTGAAGGGAGATGTGGCACCTTCATTTCCCACAGTTACTCGGTAGAATTGACTTGGTATTTTCATCGCAAGGATGTAGTTGATGTGCAACTGCCAAAAAACCCACTACATTTTAGTGCTGTTGTAGTCAGTGCTGTCCTGAGGCAGGCTCTGGGGGTGTCTTCTGAAGATGTCAGGCTTTATTTTCTGCAGCATGTACTCTTAGAGGAGCAGGGGGTTTGTTTTGATGAGCAGAAGCATGCAGTTCTTACCCCCCTGTGAAAGACATTCCCCCAGAAGATGCCCACCATTCCCTCCAGCTGGACGTCACTGCAGGTTATTTTTAGCTGGGTTTGGTTTTAGTTTCAGATAAACAGATCTTGGGAGCCACTCCTCCCATCTCACAAGCCAAACCTCTTTTGGATTAATTTGCCTTGGTGTGGGTGATGGATGTGAAGGTGTGTGCTGACAGCTGCAGGTGCTAATCCCAGAGGAGTCCCAGAGTATGGAAAAGTAGATGAGCACCGCAGCATCTGTGGGGGAGCAGCTGGGGAAGCCCCCAGGGATGTGGGAAGAAAGAGCTGACTCACTCAAAAGTGCCGTTTTGGGCAAGACTGGCTTACTTGTAGTAGCAATGTTGGCAGCTTTCTCATCTCCTGAAATGTGTTGCTTTTGCACAAAGGCAGCTTCTGTTTCTTCCACGTTGCCTGTCCCAGGTGGGATTTGTTGCTCCTGCCTGCAGGATGACTTTTCTGCCTTCTGTTCAATTTGTTCATTCAGATGGGCTTGAAATTCGTCTTAGGGGCTCATTACCCAGAAGACGAGTCTCACTGCTAAATGGGAACATTCATGTGTTGAATGCTGAAGATGATGTACAGTGTTTCCAGGAATTGTCTCAAAGTGCATGTATACTTAAAAGATACCTTACAAAGCAATGCATCTAAGATGATCATTGCACCTACTTGTTTCTTTCTTGACAGACGAATTGAAATTTGCTCGCATTTTTAGTACATTGCCATTTCCATTTTTCAGCTTTGACCCAACGTGTAGTAGGGGCAGATGGTACAGATCTCCCGTACACACTCTGCAACCTGGATGGGAATGGTTGGTGCCAGGGAGCTGCAGTGGCATGGCTGACTGCTCGCCACCATTCCGGGGGCTGAAAAAGCTGCCCCCCCATCTCCCTTGCCCAGAAAACAGCTTCCCGCTTGCACAGAGAGGGGATTTGCATGAGGACTCAGCTACTGTCAGATTCTGGGGTTGGCTGTTTTTTCATGTATGATGTGAACCTGAAAGGGAGCTGAGCAGTTGCAACCACCTTCTGAGCTATTTTAGAAATTCGTAGTCACTGGAAAAGGCTGCAGCTGAAGCATGAGTGACCAGTTCCACACAGCAGTAAATAAAATGCCAATATGTTTGCTAAGAGATTAGTGTGAGCGTGGCTGCTGGTAAATTCTCTGAACACATCAAAGAGCCTTATTGTTGCACTCGGGTTTTAATTCCTTATTAGTTTCAGGAAATACATGTCCTCAGAGCAATGAGAGGAAACTTTGAACGTTTTTCTTCCTCTTGTGCTGGGTGTGGACTTGGTACTGCCTAATTGTTAGTCTGTCTGATGCCTGTACTCCCATAGGAAGCAAGAACAGACCCATTTACATTTGTGTCGTTGCTGTGTGCTTTCAAATACGTGGCCTACTCATTTTTTTTCTTTCTCTTTTTTAATTTTAAGATCAAAGGTGACAAGAATAGCGGAGCAGAGAACTTAAGAATGATGCAGAGAACACAGATGTGAAGAACAAAGGAGAGAGGAAGGAGCTGAGCCTGGTGCAGAGAGGGAGAGGAGAAGAAGCAGCCTAAATGCAAGTACTTGAACATGGAAATGATGGGTTGCAGGCTGCTTAATAGGAGTTTAATGTGGTGCTTTAATCTGCATCTAGTGTCGGTTGGCACTTTCAGAGTGGTGCCTGAGATAGATTAATGTTTTTAAAATTTTCTGCCTTGAGTTCAAGACTTTGGTCTCTTGTGTCAATAATTTACAGCTCTAAACAGGGAAGTGGCATCAGGGTCACGTGTGAGAGAGAGAGGGAAAGAAAAAGTGAAGTCCGTTTGAGTCTTAATAATATGGTGTGGTGTGGTGCAGCTGAGGAGACTGTGAAGCACTCACTTCCTAGCTAAGCAGCATCAAAATGTAAAATAGCAGCTAAAAAATCAGTGACTGGGTTGATCAGAGAAAGCTGGAGGGAGAGGGTCAAACTACTCAGCCAGAACCAAAGTGGTCTGATGAATTCCTGTGATGTAAAATGTATTTTTCATAATTTTAGTGAAGTTTATGGGACAGAAACAGCCTTTTGAAACTACTCTCTTCAGCAGGTGGATGATTTTAGCTAGTACAGTGATGCCTCCTGCATGTGAATTTTTTTGGTTACATTTTTTTTTCTGGGCAAAAAAAGGTCTTGTGCAAATGCAAGTACGTGGGCCAAAAAGAGGTCTCTTCAGGAGCATAATTGTTCTTCTTTGTGACCTCTGGTATCCCGCCTGTATCATCAGACAAGCTTTTGCCAATATAATGTGTCTTCTTCAGGTGAAGTCTTTCCTAATCCAGGTGTACCAGAAGAGTGTTTTCTGCCTTAGAGAAGGCTTTTTCATCTCAGTTGCTGTTAGGGCAGACTTCTGCACTGATCCAAAGTCACTCTTACATTTCTAATTGTGTAATGCCTGCAAAGCTTTAATAAGTCTGTAGTGTGCAGAGATGGGGAGCTGCCTGGGAGTTGTGCCTGGAAAGCAAGTAACTTTGCCCCTTGTTCCCTGCAGCTCTTTCCCGGGCAGGTGACAATGCCTGTCGAAAGGATGCGGATGCGCCCCTGGCTGGAAGAGCAAATCAACTCTAACACGATACCGGGGCTGAAATGGCTAAATAAGGTAAAGGGGGTGCATGCACACACATAGTGGGGTGGGGTGGGGGAGAGCGACTTTATAGCAGTGCCTGAGGTCTGAGGTTCGGGTAGGTAAATCATCTAATTCCTGGTTTTCAAAGGGGTGACATGGGGAGGAAAGGCAAAGCTGAACTCTTCCCGCTGACCCTGTTCCTCTGGCCTCGCCTGCCAGATCTGAGACGCCCTGCTTTGGCCTGATGGATTTGTGGCTCATTTGAAAGCATTTTCCAACTCTTTGTTGTTGGAGCAAGCATTTCTGGAGACTCTGCTGAGGTGTTTTTTTTTAAGCTGGGAGCAGATTGCTCACCAAGTAGCATCAGAGGGATGTGAATAAAATTCTCTCCTGAGGTGGAGGGCTATATTCTGTGTTAGACTCTGGGTTGAAGCAACAATATCTTTCAGACTTGCTTGACCTCTCTGATAATTATCAACCTGGGAGAAAATGGGGTAACTTTTCCCGTGCCAGATCCAAACCTAATATTCCTTGTCCTGAGCTCTTACTGAGAGTTCTAGGCACTTGGAGAGAATAAGCGTGGGCTCCAAAATGTCAGCAACCAATCTGATTTTTTTTTTAATTGGCTTAATAAAACCAAGGAGTGCATTTGAGACTTTGAACAGTAATAAACCCCAGAAATATTGCATGCATTCTGCAGTAGCAGAAGAGTAATTCACCACACTGAAACGCGTGAAGCAGTTTTGGCTGCAGAGGCTACTTTATTATCAAAATGGATGGAAATGCACGAAATCAGGTGCAGAAACATAGGAGGTGCCACTGTGGTTAAGACACTAATCCAGTTACACTGGTATTCTCCCTACAGGAGTAGTTGTGGTGCTCAGGTGTTCATTTTTAGAGATGAAGAATGGCAATTAAGATGACAATTTTTTATTTAATCTTTCAAAGCTAGAAGTCCTCGTGACTATAAAATTATCATGAGCCCTTTAAATTTCATCTGCAAATTGTTTCTCAGGAACTTCCTGCATCAGTGACTCTCACATGCTATGGCTGCGTAAATAAATATTGCTTTATCCATTCCCTAGCTAGCTGCCCTGTGAATTTGAGTAGGTCCTTGTTCTTGCATTATAGGGTCACAGCTGAAGAGGAGGAAGAGACTAGATTTTACTGTTGTCTTTGTAATTTGAGTCCCACATTCAGGTCCCTACGGATTCTTCTCCTTGAGTATCTCTATTTTGGCGTCAGGTCTCTCCTGCTGACAGTCCATCTCTGCTGTCCTTTGCTGGGCATTCCGTCCTTTGCTGGTCATTCCTGCCCGATCCTGAAATAAGTAGGGCACAGTATTTTAGGTTTGAGCACATTACTCTTAATGTACAGATGACAACATCATATTTATGTTCATGTAGCCTTTTTTGGTACACTCCAGGAATGTACTTGCCTCCTTTGCTCTGCAGTATGAAGATGCTGACACTGTGCTAAGGGCTTAATTCTTCCAAGTTCAGCCCACCAGCCCATAAAGGCAGTTTGCAAGGCATGTCCTGTTGTTTAATGTTTGCAGCTCTCTGATTGTCTTATTACAGGGGCTATTGCCTTGTGCTTCTGGTGGAAACTTGTTTGTATGCAAGAGCTGGTAGGAGCTTTTGTCCTTAGTTAGCATATTCTGTGTTGACCAAGGCTTGTCTCACAAATAAAGTATTTTTGATTTTTTTTCCTAAAACAAAGCCCTGGCTCCTACTAGGAGGAGGATATCAGGCTGAGTGGCCTGTCTTGAGGCTTATTAAACTCTGATTCTCCACTTCTACCCTCTGATTTAGCATCATTCTGGGTTGCCTTCATTGTGCTCAGCAAGCTAATTGCACTTCTGAACATTTCTGCTTAAAAATGTAACCATTCATTACAACAATGAATCATTAAACCAAAAATATTTATATTTTTTACTGTAAATCCTGGCCATAAGCAAAGCCATGCATGGAATCAATGATACAGTGTCATGTGTATCACAGCCCATTCTGTACCCACAGAACTGACTCTAGTCTGTAGGATTTCAGGATTTGATATTTCAATCGGTTTGGCAAAGGACAGTTCACGGTACAGAAAAGAAGGTGGGTCACATTAGCAAGAGAATGGCACTCGTGTGTGTGCACAGCTTTTAAGGAAATAAGATTTAAATGCTAAGAAAATGAATACCATTCAGGGTTTGCCATTGGCTGTCTCTTCTTGGGGAATTTTTCCAGACTCAGAAAGCAATGAAACCTCTCTCAGTTAAAAACGTCACATCAGGTACCAGCTGACTTACCAAATTGCTTCCCATACTATCAGTTGATCACATTATACCTCCTGCTTTGTTTTCCCCTCCAGAACAGACCCCTCTCTATAGGGCTTAAAAAATACATGGTTGTGTACCTCCCTGGTGAAAATGTTATTCTGCTGAATGGCATGAGGGAGGAAGGGAATTTCTTTACCTTCCCAGAGAGACAAAACTGGGAGGTGTGAAGGAAATTACATAGTTCAGTAGAGGGCAGAGGTGGTGTGAGGAGAGGGATACTGAGAGGTCAGTGTCCCCCATGAATCTGGAAAAGGAAGTTAGAGTGGAAACACTCAGAGTAGCTGTAACAGGAGTCGAGAGGCAAACTGCTGCTTTGATGGATGCTTGGACTATTACCATCCAGATGGATGCTGCTATTTAAAATTTGTCTATGACTTTCTAGCTAGTATGTGAGCTCATGCTCATTCACCTGCTTGGAGCATCTTGCAATGCTAGGGTTGCAAGCACTCCATACTATTTTCCTCCTCCTGACTGTTTCTAATAATGTGACACCTTTTCCCTTTTGATGTTCCTACCGGAGTTTGATAGTAATTCCTGTTACGCTGCAGAAGTTTTGTGGGTTGTGCTTTTGACTTTAGCTGAGGCTAATTTTTTGATAGAAACAGAAGCGTCCTACACAAATGTCCAGGGTTGGAATGGTGTATCAGACAGCACATGGTTTTCCAAGTTTGAGAGTAATCGCTGATAAGCTTTTTCCTATTAAGATAATTATTAGGAAGCAGGATACAGGTAAACACTTGACAATGTGCAAAATAAAAAATTAGTACTTAAATGAAAAGCATCTAGGTAAACTAGAGCAGAACATGCAACCACTTAGTATTGCTGCAATAAGCAGTCTTGCAGCATTTCAGAGAAGATTAGATATTTGATAGTTGATGAGAAAATCTGTAGTTCCTATATAGGTATGTAAAATTATGTATTATAAAGTTATAATACACTGGATTCTATGATTTTGTTATTTGTATTATAATTTGCTATAAGTCTGTGTGCTTCAAGACATCTGGGATTGCGAAGAACGTTCTGTAATGAAGAGAGGCACTGTAATGAACACTTAGACTGCTGTTGAGAGTGTCCTTGAAGCAGTGAGTATGGTTGATGATGACAGGATGCTTGTCTGGAGTCTTGTTCACTCTGCTAGTTTCTATAGAACGTTTTGAATTGTCATGCAGAATATTAAATCCATGGTATAACCTCTGCAGCATTGTGTAACGTTGTTCAAACCTCCCCCCATCACCAGGCATGAGAAGACTTTTTAATCTGGTCAATTGTTAAAGTTCTTATTGATAGAAATGGTTTTCTATGGGAGTATGAATTTTTTTCCATGCTCGTTATAGTCTATGGGAGGGTAAAGGCAAGGAAGCTTATTCTAGCTCTGATAAATACAGTGGTGCTGTGGACCACAGGATAGTGGGGTTAGGGCTTTCTTTAGGCCACTTCTACTTGGGAAAGAGGCAAGCATCTCTGTAAGATGATTTAACTGTATAGAAGGGGAAGAGTAAAGAGGCAAAAGGCACATGAGAGAAGTGTTGGGAATAGATTAGGAGGAAAACTGAGAGTGTGAGGGCTTGAAGGGGAATGAGGAATGTGTTAAATCTGTGCTTTCACCAAATTAAAGAAAAGTTGAAGCCAAGCAAGAAGGGAAGAACACAGTTCTGAACAAGAGAATGTAAATGAAAGGACTGAAGACAAGAGTTGAAGTACTATACAAAAGACAGGCTTAAAAAAGAAAAGATCACATGGAAAGGAGGGAAAATAAACCTAACCTTGACATTAGTCAAATATTAACCAGACCGACAAGGAAGAAGAGTGGTTGTTGGAGAAAGGGGAAAGGGCAAAGGATTAATCTCACCCGACCAGAGACCTCTACAATGCAGTCATTTAGATGAGAGCTGCCTGTCTAGAGTTGTTTGTAGTCAGTGGAGAGAAATAGGCTCTTCTAGGGTGCAGTTCAGTTGGCATGGCTCAGGTGGCCTCCTTGGGAGAGGGTCCATTTTGCCCTGGAAATGCTTTTCTCTTCGCAGGCTGAGAAGTGGATCTAAACCTGTAGTGGCAGTGCTTATAGCGCGAGATGTCTGTGTGTGAAGCCAGATAAGATGCATTCCATTAGTTTTTCTGATCCTTTGGGAATCAGTTTATACTTCCACCACATGAGGCATGCCCTGGTTTAACTACATGTTGTGTGTTAAAAAATTAATTTAAAAAAACCCCTTCCTTTTGGTTGCTTTAAATGCACTTCTCTTTGCCCTAAAGTTTCTAAACTAAAATGCATTCAACTATCTTCAATGCTACCCCTTCACATGGGTGTCTGGTATTTTTTATCCCCACTGGAGAGATGTCTACAGTTGATATATTTGTATGTTTGTTTGCTTGGCCTATGAATTTGAGAGATCCCTTTCCTTCACTGTGCTAGTACTTTATTGCCTGAATTCTAAATCCTTGGAATTTGCTGTGTTCCTATGGTTGTTTAGTTTCATATTTAATTTTTCTAATCATAGAAGTGTCTGTGCTGCCAAACTAGCCTTTGTTTGAATGTTTTGAAATGTTTAGCACTGCATGTTTTATCCATGTGTCAGCTTGAAGGGCTGCCAGGCTCAGGCTCATCATCTGCGAAGGGGCATCTGAGTATTTCATATACTTAGGGCTGTATTCTGCTTTTAGGTGATGCCAGTGGATATTTTCCTATTGAGTTCAGTGACAGCAGCACTGGGTTAGAAGGAAGCAAAACACTTGCAGATGCTGGAACTGTGTTTTTGAATAAGTGACTTCAAGTCACCGGAAGATCTCTCAAGTCAACCAGTTTTGGCATTTCCTGTTTGTTTTCCCTTCCAGGAGAAGAAGATTTTTCAGATTCCCTGGATGCATGCCGCAAGACATGGGTGGGATGTTGAAAAAGATGCTCCTTTATTTAGAAACTGGGCAATTCACACAGGTATTGGAACTGTCCTTCTGCGGGACAGATTTTCACACTGTTTTCCATTTTAAAGTTACATTTTCCTTCTTTCTTGTCTTTGCTTTTACTAACACAGAGAGTGAATTTAAATTTCTAGATTAGTGGGAGGTTGAGTGCTTTTTTTCAAGATCTGCGATACTCACCAGCTTTATTGAGGTGCCGTAACTCGTTTGCATTGAGAAACACGGTAAAACTTTTTTTTTTTTAAGCATTAACAAGATCAGGTTCAAAATTGTGAGGAGTAGAGCATGCTCAGCACTTTGTAAACTTGGGTCCTTAGGCTTTTTATGCCTTTTTGCGGATTTGAGCCAGATGTAATAAAGGTAAATGCTGTGCAAGCTTTTCCATGTTGTTGTGGAGTCTCATCTGATCTGCAGTGCCCTGGGTCTTTCTTGAGCAGAAAGCGTTCATCAGATGATCTAGAAATGTGCATGGGAATGAGATCACAGCACTCTCCATTGCAACCTCAGCTATTGTTTGAATGCTTGTCGTGGGAACCGAAGGCTGATACCTGGAAGTTAACCTACGCTGTTATTAATTCACCTTAGGTTTTCAGTTACACGTCGTGTGTGCCTAACTTTCTTTTCTTGCTTAGGAAAATACCAGTCAGGAGTAGATAAACCTGATCCAAAGACATGGAAGGCAAACTTCCGTTGTGCTATGAACTCTCTGCCTGACATAGAAGAAGTGAAGGACAAAAGTATAAAGAAAGGAAACAATGCCTTCAGGGTGTATCGGATGCTTCCATTATCTGAAAGACCCTCCAAAAAAGGTAGAGGAGAGAACGTTTCAACATGAAAATAGTATTGGGGGCATTGTTATTATTTTGGGGCCCACAAAATGTGCCGGTTCTACTTCTCTTGCTGTGAAGCTGGATGTTTCTATCCAGATGTTCCCCAGATCGTAGGAACATCTGTGTAAAAAAATGGGTTACATTAAGTTAAGAGTACAAGCTGCTTGGAGGGAGGATCACCAAGATGTGAAAACCCCAGGCCGGTGATCTGTGTAAATTGTGTTAGATCTGTTAAAGCCAATGGAGTTATTTCAGATCCTAGTCCCAGGTGCCTTGCTTGTTTAAGTTCTGGGAATGCAGTAACAAATGGCCAAAGTTTCGTACAGGACAGTGATACAGCATGAACAGCTGAAGACTTGCAGAGTGATGAACACCTTGACTTGAATCAGGAAAAAATGTTTCCCAAAGGAGTCATTAATGAGAGTGCTGAGTTAAAGCACAGGTTCAGGAAGTTGTGAATACTATGAAAGAGAGCATTTATACATTTCTCTGTGGCACCACTTCTAAAATCACAGTCCCCTTGAGGTATCCTCGTGACTGAAGGCAGCATAAATCCGTATGTGTTTATTCCCTGCCTCTCACAAAAGAACTGAGTGTCCTTCAGTCAAAGAAGATGATTAGGGGGATATTAGAGATCAGTACATTTAATTCAGTAGGGCTGATTCAGGATATGGTGGCAGTGCACTCTCTGCTCACAACATTAAACTGTCAAACCACTTCATTAGTTGCGTAGCTACACTAGGCCGTGAAAAACCAGCCCCCACAGCATGATAGTGGTGAAATGGGAAGCTGTGTTTAAATTGCCAAATTTAGGGATTAGGTCTCCCACATGGCAGGAGAGGACCTAACCACCAGGTCAATCTAATGAGTATTTGGTTTCTTATGGAGTGGAAACATTGGCTTCCTTATGGCTTCATTACTATGGAGCAGAACAATGGCTTCCTTAGTCCTATGATATCCTCTGATGTCTAGGATTTTTGGATGAAAAGATAACCTGCAATCCAGACGCATGGTGTTCCTCTAAAGTACGGTACAGTTCACCTGTAGTTCAGTTTGCTGTTTTCTTAAATTGAGAAGTAAAAGGCACATCTTCAATTTAAAGTCAGTGTGATTGGAAATGATGAACCCTCATTTTTGGGACAGAATCATAACATGAAAGGAAGATCAGTATGCAAAAGTAGAACATCTGCTTTGAAACTGTTTCCGATCTCATCTGTGGTGTATTTTGCACCTCCAGGCATATTTCCCTGTCTCATTGTGGTAGATTCCTCTCATAGCTGTAAGAACTAGAAAAGCTGATAATGAAAGTTGAGATTCTGGAGATGGGGGCTGTAGCAGTAGAAGATTCTGTAGCAAGTCCAGTTACTATAAAGCTCTTGATATATTTTGGACCCTTTATATGTTCTCACATGCCCTTTCTACATGGCACATGCTAAATTTATGTGTGAGCGAGAGCAAAAGAATTTGTCTGCAAACATTTCTAATTCTAAGTACTATCTTGTAGTAGAGATGGCAGAAATTCCTGGGACACGTCTGTGCAAACAGTGGGGTAGAGCTGAGCTGCACCAGCAAGTCTGAGCTTCCACATCGTGGTCTGGTCAGATCAGAGCAGGGGCAACAATGCTGGGGTCTGCCAAGGCACATGAGATTTTGTGAGGGTCATATGCTATGGGGTTTTCTGGATTCTCAAATTCAGCATGATTGCATAAGCCACTTTTACATGAATTATAATATATATTCCCCCCACCTCCTCCACAGGTTGCAACTATTTACAAAAATATTTGTTGAAGCTTCTTGTGATCTCTCTTCACATCTTAAATCAACAAACAATCTCTCTTTTCCTGTGGCTATAATGAGAGTGTCACAGATGTGATGAGACATGTTTTGATTTTTTCCCTTTAAGAGTAGTTTTGTCCTCCTTCCTTCTTTTTTCAACAGGCCTTATTGCTTAGTTTGTTACTTCCATATTTTTAACCTTGATTTTTTGGCTGCAATTGCTTTCCTCAGTCCCATCGTAGTTTTTTTTTTTTTTGTAGCACTTTAAAAATTAAATACAAAGCCGAAGTGTTAAAGGTGAATTTTTGACTGCGCAGGCCTTAAGGAGGATTTAAAATTAAGCAAAATGTGTTCTCCCTTTCCTATTAGGTCCTGCCATTTTGAGGCTCGTTTGGGGTCTATTTCTTAGTGAATATAGAGGGTGTTGAGGATAACTCATGGCCCACAAGACTTTTAAGAAATCTTCCTTCTGTTGTTGCAGGAAAAAAAACGAAGTCTGAGAAGGATGACAAATTCAAACAAATTAAGGTAAGAAGTGGCTGTTTAATAGTGCAAGAGCTTGTGAAAATAATCTGTTGCAATTTTTTTTAATAGCCCCAATAGTATATTGTGGTGGATATTTGCAAATCTCTCATGCTTGTGGTTTGGTTACGTAGCTATAGTTATGTTGGATGTTTGGGGTTTTTTTTTAAAAACATGAAGGCTGTTAGAGCCATGATTGACGTCATCAGTTGACACAGCCCTTGTGCTGCAACGCCTGGAGGTTGGAAAACTGGCAGCCTCGGCAATACATTTGCCATTTGTTTGTCTGTGTAAGTAGAAATACAGTAATTACGGAAGGAATGCTTCCGAACAATAGAGCTACCTTTTGGAACAATTAATTTATGTGCGTAAGGCATTGGAAATTCATTTTCGTTCAGGCAAGGGAGGCAAGTTTTGTCAGAGCTGCATGTTCTGCTTATAGTTTGTAAGTCAGAAGACCTCAGTTCTAAAGCTCATCAGTCGCTGTGGGAGATTTCTGCCTGTTCAGAGCGCAGACCCAAACTGCTGTCCCTACAAAGCATGGTGTTTCCTAGCTTGCCCACTTGTGCCAAGTACCTCTTTGGGTGGTCAGTATTACTGACCAGCAGGGTTTGGTCTGCCTTCAGTTTTTTCAAAAAGCAAATAAAAGGTTTCTGGCTTTCAGTCTTCAGTAAAGTCAGTGTCCTTGGGTCGCACGTAGCAGCCGCATCTGCAGCAGCAGGGCAGCTCAGTCTCCTGCTGCTCACTTGTGCAGGGCTGTGCCATCCACATCTGGGCACAAGTCCTGCACCTACTGGCCAGGAGATGCTCTGGGCCAGGTGAACCCAGAGGCCTGTGAAGACTCCTCCATTGAAATCAGGTTTGGAAGGCAGACGCTCTCCCAGCAGCTGTGACTTGTGGAGTTACATGTGAGAATACTACGATTTTTACATTGTCTTAAAGGAACCACTTTTTAACCATCGTATCTGCATCACACAGCCACATGTGCTTGTTATAATGTGAGTCTGACGGTAGCCTGTGTTGAGAGGGAGCCAGGAATCTCCTTTGGTCAGAGCAGAGCAGTGTGTGATGCCTGCCAAAGCTGACAGCAGCACTTTGCAATTCCTCTCCTTTGTAATCTTTCTTTTAGTCAAAATATTAAATGCCAGAAAAGCTGTAGAGGCACTTGAACAATCCCATCCTCTGTTAGGATTAATCTCACAAATAGTCATTGCTCAGGAAGCTCTGGTGATGCCTGGGAGATTAGTATATGACGTGAGACCTGGGAGTAGGTGCCAGTGGGGGGATGCTGGGAGCTTTTGGGACCACTTTCTTCCAGCTCACTTGCCCTGAGCTGCACAGAAGTGTTAGGGCAGGCGACGCAGGAGCAGTGAGCTGAGCTGGCCATGCCTCCAGCACAGGCACCTACCAGCGATACCTACTACGACCATATGGCTCACCAGCCACCAACTATGGTACGGCCACTTAGCTCTTGTAGGCTTTGAGCTGGGACGAGGTAGGATTCCTGTCTGTTCCCCCTTATTCTCACAAATGCGTACATGAGCTGGCATCCAGATATGCCTGGATTTTAAAACCGGTGTTCTTTCCATGCTCAGCTACTGTTCAACTTACTATTGAATGTTGGAGGCAATAATAGCGGAGAAGGGTGGTGGATGAATTAATGCAAATGCAGATTTGTGAGCATTGAAAGCTGCTTGTAATTGCTTTGCTCAGTGATGTGAATTCCTGAGATCTGAGTTGCATATTTCGCACTGAGCGTCTTGCAGTTACCCTGAAAACCTCTCTTTAGGGGGGAGGTGAGTGGGAGGCTGCTGCACAGCCTGCCTGGTAATGGTAATGGGGTAATATCAGCAGAGGGCGAAGCTGAGGATCCCAGCGGAGATCTGCGTAGTGAGTCTCACATTGAGCTCTACTCTGTTGCCACTGACAGACTCTGTGGGTACCCACAGCAACTGCTGGTGGGGGTGAAGAGTGCTGACAAACCTTGCTGAGCTTGAGCAGGGTGCTCAGGGCACTTCCCTGCCTATCCCCATGGATGTGAGAGACTTGGGCCTTACCAAATTCCTGCTCCCTGCCGGTTGTCACAACTGGTGCAGCTCATCAAAGACCTAGTTGCCATTAGTACTAACTGCACTCTTCTGATGTGCGGGGAGGCCTTGGGGCAGGATGCATGTTTGCCTTGCTTAATGGCTGGGAGGGTGGAGACTGGTGTTGAAGTGACAGCTTTTTTTGAGTTTTTTTTTTGCTGAAATGCTTTGGAGCAGAGAAAATGGGCAGGGCGTTGCATCAAATCCAATTGGGAGCTTTGCACCTGTCTGTGAGTGTCTCTGGATCAGCAGCAAGGCAGAACTTCCCATGATGGGCTGGCACTGCCAGTTCAGGGCAAGAGCAGAAGACCTTAGACTTTGTAACCAGTAACCCTGTAATGGAGCCAATACCAGGGAGGAGGTTGGGCCTGTAGATAATCCTTTAAATGCATTCATGGCTTTTTAAAGAAATCATGAGTTTATGGAATTAAACTTCTTGGTGACTATTCTGAAGGGAACTTTTTAGATTCCCACTCAAGTGTACCAGACCTACAGATACGCATCTTGTGGAAAGCTCGGTCTATGTAGAACAGGTGGTGTTTTCCCAACACTATTGCCCTGTGGTAATGTTTATGATGTGATCTAAAAGGCTATGTTTAGTGTAAACACTTTTATTTGCTTTCAGGCTTGCTGCAGAGAAAAATTAAGGCTAGAATTTAGTAATTGTTGTACAGAAGCTGGGGCTTCCTTTCAGAGAGCACTAAGAGATACACCATGTTTGGAAGGGAATGAGGATGAATATTAAGTAGAATACCATTTTAAAGCAGTGTTTCATCCTTGTTTGTTCCAAGTGTTAATCTCTTGTAGTAACTAGCTTACTAATTTCTTGCCCTCTGAAGGCTCCCTCTAAGTCTGTAAATTAGAAATAGCTTTTGTTTCCAGGCAGAAAGCAAACTCGAGAACTGAAATATTCAAAGACCATGTCTAGCAGAGATCAGGGAGTATATGGCAGGCAGAAGTGATACGAGTTATTACCATCTCAGAACAAAGAAGTGAACTGAGTCCAGGCTCCTAAAGTAAATCAAACCTGACCCAACTGTGCTGTTTTCATTCTAGCAAGAGCCAGTTGAATCATCTTTTGGGATTAATGGGCTAAATGATGTTACTTCTGACTATTTCCTGTCCTCCAGCATAAAAAATGAAGTGGACAGTACAGTGAACTTTGTAGGTAAGTACTCCTATGCTTTTCTTGTATGCTAAGCATACAGGGGGCTTCAGAAACTCTTTTGACTCTGCTAAACTCAGCTTTCCATCAGCATTTTGCACTTTGGAGAACACCATGGTTACAATCAGGTCAACATATTTGTCACAAGACCAAGCCATTCCCAACCAGGTTCTGGTTGCAAGTTAGCCCCACCACCTTGCAGAGACAGCGAGCAGCGCTGTGGCAGCGTGGTAGTTCCCCTGATAGTACTTACAGACACGCTCAGGTGCCCTTGCCTGATATGAACTTACTCCACAGGGTAGTCCTCAGCTATGAGGAGACTGTAGCCATTGTCATGTGGGAGTTAAACTGCAGTTGGATGACGGTCTCCCATTGCTCAAAGCAGAGGTTTGTATAGGGTGTTTTATTTGGGAGTTTAAACCTGCAGATGAAATAGACATGCTTGGTTCTTTTTACTGGCACCTCAATAGCAGAGTTAGTTCTTAACATCACTGAGCTAACAACAAGGATCAGCGAAGACTGCATTTAGAAACTGTTACATTAGGAATTAGCTGTCATCTCAGCATGTGAATAATTGGTTCTCAGCAGAATAATTGGGCTGGTTTTTGACAACTCTTTTTTGGCAAAGGTTGTCACTGCAGTGAGGGCTCTTAGAAATGTGACCCATATACCTTTTTCTCTAGAATTCCACTGTTATACATGTCGGAAAAGTGTTTGAAAAACGTATTAGTCATCTGTTTGGAGAGATGGCAGAAATTATCTGCAGTGACTATTTTTGATGCCCATGTTTTTAGGTCACAGGGCTTTGCACAGTCATTCCCCTCAAGTACATCTGGGGCTAAGGAGCTTGTGAGTAGTTTTCCTCTCTTTGTGGCAGTTCATTCAGTCAGCTGTTGCTTGGTAAGAGTGTTAGAAAATGATGGTTGCTTCTGGTATTACAGAGGAGTTTATAACTTGAAGGAATCACACTGTAGTGGTATTAGTGCTTCCTGTTTACTGACTGACTGATATTGGCCAAGGCCAATATGCACTCTCAGGGAAGAAGCTTCATACACTTTAGCTTTATTTTACAGTCTAAAGTCAAACAGAGATTAATTAATAGCAGTCTTTGGAATGTACTTGGTGTTCCCCAAAATACATGAACATCAGACAGAGTAATTTTGGTGCAGACATCTCCGTTTTCTGCAGTACAGTGTATCCTGCTTTCTGTTTTGATTTTACGATGAGAGGAATGCATGTTGCAACTTAGTCTCAGTAATTTATAGCACAGGACGCATAGTGGCAACATCAACATCTAAGAATGCTCAAAGGTCTGTTGTGGAAACCAAGCAAGAAGTTCAGAGGAAAAGAACTGAATTTGCACCTGAAGGGCTTTCATTTTTCTCTGTACTCACAGAGTCCATTTTCAGGGGTAGGACAGCAAAGCTTGGATGGGTAACCGTCATCCAGTGTTGTTCAGTTAACGGTTTGTGAAGTGTGCTGCTTATCCAGACTGGAGAGAGAAGTCCTTAATTATTACTTCCGAGCAGGATTTTAACGTAAACAGGGGGGAAAGGGTAAAATAGATCTGTTCTGCAGAAAGGAGGGAAGTCAGCTGAAGGGTAGGAAAGACAGCACCTGCAGTGTTCCTGACATATGTGCAGCTCATGGGAAAGTGGTGGCATATTGCCCAAGGGAGTCGTAATTTTTGCTGTGCAAGTTATCTCTTGGGGTAGGTAAAAATTCGTCAGATATTGAGAAGAATGATAAAACACTGCAGATGGCCTGCTCATACCCTGGCAGGGTTGCACAATATTGGTTTCTCCCAGATAAAAATTAACTCTGTGTGTGCTTTTGCCCCCTGCGCCCCACTTAATAAAAAGCAGGTTGTTTCAGAACCAGGAAAGGTGTAAATAGAGTGGAAACATAGTATGTGGAACAAAATTGTAGTAATTGTAGTGTTTCAACTTCTAAAAAAACCACTATCCACTATTTATGTAATTTTCTTTATGCTGGAATTGTCTTATAAAATACTCATCAACCTTTGGGGTCTTTTCAGTGGTTACCTGGCACTTCACAAAGCAAAATGATACGCAGCTTTTCTCTAGGAGAAAAACCCATCATTTTCTTTTTCAAAAAGTCATGTTCTAGCCTTGTCTAGATGTAGAAGGCAGGCATGGATTGTGTATATATACATGCACATTCATGTATATTTATCTCAGTTCATCCAGGAATAGATGCCTTTTTAAAAATTAATAATTTTAATTATTAGATTAATTTTAATCTTTTGCCTTTTAAAAAATTAATAGTTAGAGTACTTAGCTCACTTAGCAGAAAAATTTCAAGATCTGCTGTGTTTCATTGCCTGCATTTGTTTCCCATCATGGGTCTAGAAAAAAATGTATTGTCTGAATTCCTACCAGCACAGCTCTGTGTTTGTACAGAATTTGTCTGTACAAAGATTGTTCCTTTTGAAGTTGTATTTTCCAGTGAAAGAACATCTATAGTCCTTCTTTTTGTCTTGAATAACTCTGGATTAAGGTTAGCCATCCTCTGAGGCAGCTCCATCGCCGTGTGCTCTTCAAGTCTAGCTTGTCGCTGTTAGTTCCATGCCAGATTAATGCAGTCAGCATGTGTTCATACTGCTGGGATCAATAGGGAAGTTGTACAAGACAGAGAGAATTGTCTCAAGCAGCTCCAGAGAAGTGAGATTCTGGCTTTCACCATAGTTTTCCTTTCCTTGGTAACTTCTTGGTACCACAGTTTATTCCCCTGTTTCAAAAGGGTGTTGTGTAGCACAATTAATGTCTGCAGAGCATTTCGGGACACTTGCAAAGCATCCAAGGTGCCTTCACTTTGTAGAAATAAATAATATTCCCCTGGTATTAAATAGCATGTGCCTGGGAGAACAGGAAAACCCTCTGTTAATAACTAACAAGCCTATAGCTTTCAGTCACAGACCATGGGGATTAGAGACTACAGGTACAACTGTGCTTTTCTACATACCATCACTGCCATTGCAAGGATCAGTGAGAATAAGCATCTAATTGGAGAAGAAATTTTTTCACAGATTCATGTCATGTATAAATCAGAGTCCCACCATGTTCTACATGACCATGTGGCCAGTTTTTTGCAAGCCAGTTCTGGTCTTCTGGTGTGTAATTTATGTGAGAGCATCCAGAGGCCGTGGGATGTTGTCAGCTTGCAGGGTGAGGATGCTTTCCCAGATCAGGAGAGATTGTTGTGGCCTTGGTGAGACCATGTTTCTGGGTGGAGGAAGAGTGTGGCTGTGGTCTTCTCTGGGAAAGCTTCTGGGCAGCTGTTATGTCAAGGAGGGCTCAGGGATGTTATGTGTGAGAATCAGGGGAGAATTAGGCATGTTCAGTCATCACAAGTGGGGAAAAAATGCCTCTGAAGGTGATGGAAACTAAATAAATCACACAAGTTTCCTTTGGAAGTCCCAGTGAAAGCACATGGTGGGCATGGAAGAAAGTGTTGAGACGGTACTAAGACTCACTCAAATACCAAGTAGGCTCCAAGGACAGGCTCTTAGAGACCCAGCGAGGTCGAGGTGTTACAAATAATAATTTTTTTTTTCTCACCCCAAGTTGTAGGACAGCCACACCTTGATGGCAGCAGCGAGGAGCAGGTGATAGTTGCCAATCCTCCTGATGTTTGCCAGGTAGTAGAGGTGACAACAGAAAGCGATGAACAACCTCTCAGCATGAGCCAGCTGTATCCCCTACAGATCTCCCCTGTCTCGTCCTATGCAGGTAAGCATCCTGGTGTTTCTTTACACTCCTTTTTTGGAAATGTTTGGAAGACACTGGGGGAAAGAGGGCTCTTCCAGGGTAGCTGGCAAAGGTCCAGAAGTGTCTGTACCACTGCCTTCTGCATTTTTAATGAAACTTAAAAACTCACAGTCCTCTTTACTCATTTCACCTTGGGAAACAACTTGGCAGATCTGAGGTTGGAAATTTAAGCTGCAATTTTTAGCCTGTGACTAATGGAAAAAGGACCTTTTTAGATGTAATGCAGAGAGGTCTTTTCATCTTTTATTGGAGGTGCATTTTCAGTGGTATAAATGATGTGCTGCAAATATAGTGTGTCCCCCTTATCCCCTGACCTACTAAAGGTTAAAGGTCTTCCCTGCTGTATATTTCCACAATGCCTAGCACAGTGATCACAGAGCGCTAAGGGCTGCACTAATTATATATAATGCAGACATGGAGCTGAAGCCCTGGAGGAGTGGATCTGTCCTGTTACAAATAGTCTGCAGACTAGAACAGCCGTGTAGTGACCGATAACAAGTGGTACTGCGAGCAGCAGAGTTGTGGACACCTAGCTTCTAACGCCTGCCTCCCATCTGGATTCTCTGATATCTAAAAAGGGGTGAGATAACAAGCTTTTACCCAAGTCAGGGTGCTACTGGTTTCTTGGTTTTTGTCTGGCCCCGTATTTTCATGAAAGTGGTAGGAAGTTGAGTCTTTGGCACTCATTTATCCCTTATCCAAGTCTGACAGTGTTTTCAGAAGTTGTTAGGGGAGAACAGACACAAATGCATATGTGGGCATGCTGTATAGAGTCCCTACAATCATAGAAGCCTTATTTCCGTAGGAAGCAGGGCAAAGCCACATTTGAAAGTAGAAAAAGTTTCAGATCCAACCTGTCCTTCCTTTTTTTAACATGTTGCTGACTTGCAGGCCTCAGGAGACTGGGTAGAAACATAAATCTAATCTTTTTAGGCAAACTTAAGTATTAATTGTTCCCCATGCAATTTTTTATTTTACATGTGTTTTTGCCTTTGACTCATTAGACTGAAATTAGTTCCAGACACATTTTTATAAAATATGTACTTAGGAAGTTTTATCTTTGGGTCTGGGTGAATAGTATGATGTTCTTTTGAATAGCCTCCAATGTTAGTCTCACACATGTTGATAAACGATCATGCTTCCCAATGTGTTTAGTCTGTAATGGCCAGAGCATTTAGAAGGGCTTTGCAAAGCGTAAGGCAGGGGGATGATGGTGCTTAACTTATTAGCAGCTGGGAGACAGGCCTTTGAAACATT
Source organism: Pterocles gutturalis (assembly GCF_000699245.1). Lineage (NCBI taxonomy): Eukaryota > Metazoa > Chordata > Aves > Pterocliformes > Pteroclidae > Pterocles > Pterocles gutturalis. Next base: position 22,149 of record NW_010146088.1, read on the forward strand.
TGTCCTCTTTCCAAATGCTTCTTGCAAAACTTTCCCCATCTATGTGAACACGACCATGATGCTTTTTTTTAACCTCAGCTACAGGATCTAAGTTCTTGGAATGCAAACAAAGGTCACTGTCTTCATCTGGAACTCATGATGGTTGCTTGGGCTAGGATCATAAAGAGGGCTGGTCTGGTGACAGGAGAACCACCCTGATGTGAGCAAGTCATGAGCTGCCTCTGCTAAAATGAATGCAACAAGCCTGTATAAGGAAAATGAGGCATGACTGAAGTACTTCTACTATCCCCTTGTATTGGCTTAGTATCCCTTTGGCCTTCAGCTGTCCTAACTTATACTAGGACCTGCTACCCATAACTCAGATAACACAGAGATTATTTCATGCCACTTGATGTGCTTTTGAATGCATCTCAAGGCATTCAAAATCATGATTCTTGATGATCCTGGTTACTCTAGCTAGAGGCCAGGAGGCAGTGGAGTACTGCAAGGGTCTGTCCTGGGACAAGTCCTATTTAATATATCAATGAGCAGAAGGGGTGTTGGAGTACACACTTGTGAAGTTTACAGGTGACACCAAAAAGGGGATACCAGTCAATACTGTTGAGGGCATGACCACCATCCAGAGAGACCTGGAGAGACTGCAGGAATGGGCCAGCAGAAACCCTCTGAAATTCAGCAAGCACAGATGCCAAGTTCTGTGGCAGGGAAGGAAGAGCCCTTTGCAGCAATAGAGGCTGGGGCTAATGGGATGGGGAGCAGCTCTGCAGAAAGGCAGGTGAGCAGTGAGCTGAATGTGATAGAGCAGAGCACCCTGGCCACAGAGAAGGCCACAAGCTTTCAGGACTATGGCCAGTAGATCTAGGCAAGTGATTATCCCCCTCTACTCAGCATTAGTTACATTACTTCAGGGGTATTGGGTACAGTCTTGAGCCCCTCAGTCAAGGGAAGATACAAACATATGGGAGTAAGTGCAGGGAAGGGCTATTAGGATGATTAAGGGCTGGAGCACTCACTCTGTGAAGAGATACTGGGGGACTGGGGCTTGTTCAGCCTGGAGAAGAAATGGCTTTGAGGACCTTGTAGCAGCCTAGCACTACCTGCAGGGATGTTATTGAGAAGGCAGAGCCAGGCTCTTCACAGCAGTGCGTGATGGGAGGATGAGAAACAGAAGGCATAAACTGAAACAAGAGAACTTGGTCTATCTGGATATAAGAAAAAATATCATATTTTTCACCACAGGGACAGTCAGGCAGTGGAGCAGGGTGCCCAGAAAAGTTGTGCTGCCTCCATCCTCAGGGTTTTTCAAGACCTGAATAGATAAGGCCCCAAGCAACCTGATCCAGTCCTGTAGCTGGCCCTGCTTTGAGCAAGAGGTTGGGCTATAGACCTCCTGAGGTCCTCTCCAGCCCAAATTGTTCCAGAAACCTCTTTTTTTTTTTTTTTTTTTTTTTCTTTTAAGGCATGCATTTGCCCTTGCGGCAGGAGTGAGGACAGGGATCTGTGGTTTGTTAGAACCCTGAAACTTGAAGGACACTCTTGTGACTATTTCTGGCTTTGTCTTTGCTCCACACAAACTTGTACAGGAGAACCACAGGAACCCCGACCCTGTGCTCATGGGTTTGCAGGGTAGAGCTGCGTACTCTGTCAGGTGCTACTGCTGAATGGCAGGAAAGAGTATGACCATAGCAGATGTGCAGGAACAGTTAGTTTAGCCCTTTTGAAACAACATCAACAACAAACAAGTAGCCTGAGATATCAGCTGTCCTACATAAATCTGTCTTATTTCAAAAACACCTCTAGTTCCTTTCTGATGTTACTCAGGCAAATGATAGGAGTGGCCCTTGTGAGTTTTCTCATATTTCCAGTGATGTCTATGAAGTGCATTTTTTTTTTCTTGTGCCAAGGCTGTTGTCTACCTCCTCTTGTGTTTGACACTGGTTCAAATAACCTTCTTGATTGAAATAGCCTCTCTAACTTTCCATGCCCAAGTGGCCAGCTTCCCTGGCTTTGCTAACTATAGTGCTATCACTTGCTCAGCATTTTGTTATGTATAAACACCAAGGATGGATTCCTTTTCAGCTGCATCACTCTTTTTTTGTTGCCACATATTTCTTCATCTCTAGCAATATCTGTTTCTTGTCTCTGTATGGGTTCCTCCTATTGATTCTATCTCTGGGGCCATTTCTCCTTTGCACAGATTATTTTCTGCCTCTCCCTCCCCCAGTATGGCTTAATTAGACAGCTTAATCACGTTGGCACATCTCTTTACCTGGGCCAGTGAATGGGAAGCGCTGCAGAGTGTTAACTTCACAGGGCTTTGCAGTTAGATTTAATGTTTCGGACTGCTCCTCTGCTTACTGCACGCTGCAGCAGAGGCTCTGGTGCAGGGGAGGTGCAGGTTTTGGAAGTTGTAACCTGGGGTAGCTGAGCTGCCTGCTTCCTTGCTTCAGAAGGACTTTGGGTGTAGCAGTTAGATCCTGGGGTCTGAAAGAGCAATTCAGGCCATTGGTTTACAGCACTCTGCCTAAACCTAGTGCTTAGCCCAACCTCAAGACAAGGGCAAGGTGCTGCCAGTCTCTCTGAAGACATGCAGGGGCATGATCCATGAGGCACAGGCCATACACCCTTTGCACTCGTGTTATGTCCAGTGCAGAGCATGAGGTTGCTCTCTGGGAAGGCAGGATGGTGATTTATGGTCGCAGGGGTGCAGGGGCTGTGCAAAGCAGTCTGCATGGGCTAAAATGCGTAACACAGAGCGGAGAGTGGAAATTGGACTTGAGAGCTCCCTTGCCTGCTGCAGTAACTGATCACATCATTCCTTCTGCCTTGTAATTTCTGTGTTCCCATTGGCTTAATGCGTGGATGAGGCCTATCTGCTCAGGCCTGGTGGCAGGGTTGAAGAAAGACCTTTTCCAAATGCTGTTGGTAGCCTGGTAGATGCCTAGGGTTATCCTCCCAGGAAACAGGACACAGTGGTTCAAAACCCCACGAGCTGAAGGGGACTTGCAATCCAGCCCTCTGCTTTTCTGGATGAGGGTCTGGGCACCAGGTGGGTGTGCTGAAGGTAGCAGCCGTTGCCGGAGACCGGTTCTGAGAAGAGGGGTTTGTGCCTCATCAGATGTATCTGAGGCACAGCACTCTTAACCAGTCCACGGGCCAGGAGCCTGACCCTCAGACACTGGGACTGGGGGACCCGTGTTCAGACGTACGTGGGCTTGAAAATACAGTCAAAATGCCTGGATTTCAGGCTCTTCTGCAAGGGAGGAATGCAGCTGCAGGAGGATGGCCATCTTGCTGGAGCTGCACCCCTGTGTTTGCACTCTGGCTGGAGTGATGAGGGTGAGGGAGGCCATGTGCAGTGGAGATAGCAGGAATTCTGTGTGCTGGAGTGGTGGGTGAAGGGTCTAGAAATAGGCTGGCAGAGAAGCTGGGCACGGGTGGCAAAAGCGAAACGAGAGCAAAGTGTAACAACAGTAGTAAAGCTCCAGAAGTGACAACAAACCCTTGAGGCAGCAGGCTGAGATAACAGTTCATGAAACAAAAACACACTTTATCTCCTCTGGGGTGGAGTTGTTGCTGGTTTTGCAGGGAGATAAAAATAAGGATTTGCACAGAACTTTGCCAGGCCTGGAACTGCCAAGAGAGGGAGAGGGGGCTTCCTCTGGTTGAGGGAGGCTCTTCCCTCTGCCCAGAAAGCACAAATCTATTTCTTCCCTCTCTATTACTGTCTTTTCCAGGGTATAGCCATGTTAAGTGTGATAATCATATGAATTTGCACCAGTTGTTCAATGCAGCTGTGCTGTCTAGCCCTTGGATTGCTATTGCTGTGGCAGGGCATCCATGCTTCTCTGTTGTTTTCTGGTTGTTTGGCTTAACTCTGTTTGCTTCCACTTGTTGGAAGTGGATCAGGCCTCTTGAGCTGGATTTTGCGACTGTAGATAGAATAGCGTGAGCTTCATTTTTGTTTCTGTTTTGTTTGACAGAAAGTGAAACAACTGACAGCGTTCCAAGTGATGAAGAAAATGCAGAGGTAAATGTTTTCTGGATTTTTAGCACTTTGGAGCAAGGTCTAAAGAACAATGTCCTGAAGTATTCTTCCCCCTTCTCCGTTTGCAACTCTGTCTGTCAGTGGAGTATTCATTTTAATATTAGCTGGGGGAGAAAAATAAACCAGGAAGGTTCAAGGGAGACAGACATTGGGATTATTGACACATGGTGAATATCTCTACAAGTTCTTTCCTCCTCATCTATCCAAACTGAAAGGAGATTAATTTCCATGATAAGATATTCTGGAGAGCCATAAACAGTGCTGGCTAGTTTGTTAACATGATGCATTGACATTGCTGGATAGCAAGTGTTTTATCTTGGCTGAAAGCATGCTTACTTTGTTTCCCTTAAATGGCACCTGATCTCATACAATTGGAGGAAATGCTTACATGTATGATAGAAATGCAGCTTGAACGTTTGAGGTATGTGAAGCAAAAAGCTTTCCCGAGTAGTCAGTTGAAAAGGAATTAATGGAGAAAATACCTGCCCCATGAACTTTTCCTGAGCTGCACCTATGCAAAACCAGCACTCCCCTTTTCTTTTGAGGTTGCCATCAAGTGACCAGACCTACCAATCTCCATAAGTACTTACAGGCCAGGGGAAGCTCACGAAGCACTTAGGTGGCCTGTGCTCCAGCTGCATGTTTGCAGAAGGCTTCTTGCAAATCTCTCTTCTGCTGCACCCCCCAGAAAGCCCTCTGAATCCTCCATCTAGAAGAACTGTAGGTTGTGCAGTTGCATAATGGCATGGCTAACCCTCTTGGGTTTGTCTCTCATGCCTTGGTTAGGGTGCAGCCCGTATGTAGACTGACAGTAATGACTTACCAAACCTCGTTTGACAGAACATGCCATTACAGCATGGGTGATGGGGAAAGGACTGGATATTCATCTTTCCTTGGCGAACCTCCTCCCTGAAATGTGGGACACACTGTCAAGTGACAGTGGTTTTCCCAGAAGCCTCACCTATGTTGAGGGTTTGGGTGGTGCTGTTTGGGAGGTCTTGGATCTCTGTGGCTGCCTGTTGGCAGGAGGATGCTCTCCTCTGGTAACAGAGGAGCTTTGGAGCTTCCCTTTGTAGCTCTGAGTGTTTGGTCATCCATGTCCATTTTTGGCATACTGGGAATAAGGCCTTTATTTTTGTGGTGTGGTGGACACGCTGGAGGGA